>NC_135426.1:4555000-4587500 GCF_051991245.1 Festucalex cinctus | reverse complement strand
GACGCAGCCATTCAGCTACTAGCTAACGGCACTTGTTAGCTGACTTCTCCTGCAGTCATGATGGCAAGCGCGGACAGACACAGCAATGGTGCTTCAAGCCGCTCCCGCTTCTCTCGTCACCAGTTTGGAAACATTTTGCGTTCCCGGTGAGTTATGTCGACAACGTTCACGTTGTCGATAAAAAGACCACAGTTGCAAGATATGCTATGTGCGCGTACTGTACTCGGCCACGGTGTTACGCCCGGCTCGTCAAGGGGAAGGGAAGTAACACAATAACAGAAAATATAGAGTAGATAAACACGGGTCGACTTTAACATCTGAGTAGTTTTAATTGAAATTTCAGGCAGGGGTTTGACAAGGGAGTGAAAGTGGAAGGTGAACAAATAATAACCGCATTTGACAGAACTGACAGAACGGAGGAGAAACAACAATAACCAATAGGGGTATAATACACGGATACACAATAGCGTCGCGCTGGCACAGTCGTCCAATCGGAGTGTCGCGCTGGCACAGTCGTCCAATCGGAGTGTCGCGCTGGCACAGTCCTCCAATCAGAGTGTCGCGCTGGCGCATTCAAACTGAAGTACCATTATACGGGCACCAGCCGACACAAACACACACATACATACTAGGGGAGCGGAGCCGGCGGCGGGCCCGAGCCGTCAGCCGTAACAACGGGAAACACGACAAACATAACGGGACATTTACGCAGGAATCACAAAGATTTAGATTTATCAAATTCAACTAGAAGTGGGAAAACAACGGTCCAACCAACTATTTCATCCTCATTTACAGTGAAACTTCCACACACTTCAGCTCGCGCGAAACGCCAGATCCATAGGTCTATTTATAGCAGCAGACCTGCAGCCTTGGAAAACGCTGGATTCAAACATTTAATTAGTGTACTTGAACCACGCTACAGTATGCCCAGCAACTGTAAATGTTGGGATATAGTTTGTTCAGGCTGTATTTGTTCCATGACTTTGGATACAGTATATTTTTTGTTGTTGTTGCACATTGCACATTATTTTAAGAGGAACGCACAGCACACTGTTGTAATCAAAAACAGTCAATAGATGGCAGGCACCCACTGTGACTTTTTGTTTTTGTTTTTTTATTTTTTATTTTACACTTCAGTAAGAACAAGACGGTTAACTTTATATTGTAAATAAATTCTTTGAATTTGATCATTCCTGCCTAATGTCAATTATCATATATTACATAAATTTACACAAAAATAATATGGAAATTGCATCACCTATATGTAGCCGATCTTTTGAAATAAGATTTACTGTACAATGAATAGAACCAATGATCATAGACTAGCCTTAGCCTACAGAAGCATATGCCTCTGTGTTATAAAGTGGGGGAGCGGAAAAAAAAAAAAAAAAAAATCGAAAAAAAAATCGAATCGTGACCCCAAAATCGAAATTTAAATCGAATCGTGGAGTTGGCGAATCGTGACACCCCTAATATATACACACACACATATATATATGCACACACACATATATATATGCACACACACACACATATATATATATATATATATATATATATATATATATATATATATATATATATATATATATATATACACACATATATATATATGCACACACACATATATATATGCACACACATATATATATGCACACACATATATATATATGCACACACATATATATATGCACACACATATATATATATGCACACACATATATATATATGCACACACATATATATATATATATATATATATATATATATATATATATATATATATATATATATATATATATATACACACACATATATATATATGCACACATACATATATATATGCACACACACATATATATATGCATATATATATATATATATATATATATATATATATATATATATATATATATATATATATATATATATATATATATATAAAATCAAAATCAAAACTTGATAGTGACCGACGCCGGGCAAGAACGAGAGTGAACATTGGTTTGACATTTCAGCGGTGGAGAGAGTTGAGATCGGACTTGGATTACAAAAGTGATTCACAGCTGGCTTTCTTTCTACTCCAAAAGGTAAGAAGCGAGTATCTTGACATTTAGAAGAAAATGTGTTGTTTTCAAATAGCAGTAACCTCAAGATCGATCACTTCTCGGTCGTAACTATTGGGGTGAAAGTGAGGTGGACGGCAACATTTAGCGTGAAAGGGGCGGCAAAGTTGAATGTAATAGAACAGAATGACTTTATGAAGAACAGACGTTCCATTCCGCGGCGTTTCAATCAGGCTAAATGTTGCCTTATTTTCCTCCGTGAAAACAGCCTATTGTAGCTACATTATGCTAACGGAATGTGAACGGTACTACTGAATGGCGATAACATTCATGGCCGTATCACACTAAGTAGTGAATGGGTCTATATGTTTTTCACAATCGTCAATTTCCATAAATGACAGCCCACCTTTCGGCTAATGCACAATGACGCTAGCCTGGGGGCGACATACACTGACTAGAATCAGGTTGACGTCCGTCGAGCGGGGTGACTACAATATGTAACTGCATATTAACATCGGAATGAGGTCCAATTAATTGACGTAATTTGCACATCGTTTTGGAGTACAGCACACTGGACTTCGACCGACTAAAGCAATATGATCTGCACGTCCTGTGGACATCAATTGTTTAGTGGGGCTCGAGAGTCTCATCCCGTGAAGTGGCCAGCTTTGTATAACATTATAAAACTTCTTACCTCTGAAAACAGTTTAATTGGATATGAAGAGCCCAGTCTTCAGGACTGAGGTCGTGCACGTACGAGTGCGTGCAGCGTGTACGAGCGTGCAGTTTGTTTTCGGCCACAGGTGGCAGTAGCGATTTGAAATTTTAAATCTTCCATATAGCTGCTTTAACTAAAAATAACAAAAAAAATCAAAAAAATTCAAAAAACAATTTCGTTATCGAAATAAAATATAAACGAAAATGCTTTCTAAAAAAACAAACACTAACTGAAACTACATTATATGTTTACTAAACTATAATTATAGGAAAAATGTCCTTCGTTTTCATCTCTGTTAATTTCATGCGTGAGCCTTTGGGGATGATTTTAAATGTCATTTATTTTGATATAAACCAGAAGTGACATCATCTAGCAGCAACCAATAGGAAAGCACCTTCAGATGACGTCGCTTCCATGTTGTTTTTTTAAATATTGAGCACAAGTAATACACATTTCTTTTAAAAACTAAAACATTTATTAAATAACTAAAACTAATTTTAAAAAAAGTAACCGAACCACCCTGAAAACTAATTAAAACCAACTACATAAAAAAAAAAAAAAAAAAACTCAAAACGAAATCAAAACTAACTAAAATGAAAAATTCCAAAACTATAATAATAACCCTGGTGCTGAACGTTGTACCCACCTCTGTGACATACTGCAGCATGGCCATGCGGGCCAACTTCTCCTGGATGGCTCCGTAGGTGTGGATCTTGTTGCCAAACTGGGTCCTGTTGGCTGCATGGTCCACCTGACGACCGGAAGGGGGAGAGAGAAGAAAAAAAAAAAAAAAAACGTGACAGTTACTGCAACACGGAGACACAGACCACAAAACAAAAAAAAATTACGCTCTAAAACTTGTGGTGCCAAGTTGGCAACGTTAAAGAAAGTCACCGCTTTGCCGATGGCTCCTTTCATGGTGCCGGAGAGAGCGGCGGCCATGCCGAATCGGCCGTTGTTGAGGATGTTCATGGCCACCTTGAAGCCACCTCCAACCCCGCCCAGCACGCAGTCGGCCGGCACGCGGACGTTGTCGAAGTAAACCTCTGCCGTGTTGGACGCTTTGATGCCCATCTTCTTCTCTGGCGGACCGCTGGCATTTGGAAAGAAACGTCAATCTCCAGTAAATGGCATAATAATAACAATAATAATAATAATAATAATAATAATAATAATGATCATCATCATCATCATCATCATCATCATCATAATAATAATAAGAAAGGGCTCTTCTCACTGTGTGACTCCACCAAAGCTTTTCTCCACAACAAACGCTGTGATCTTGTCCTTCATCTCTCCCGTCTTGGGATCTTTCATTGGCGTCTTGGCAAACACGGTGAAGATCTCGGCCACGCCGCCATTACTGGAAAGGAGCACACAGGTGATCGCATTCACAATGCTTGCCCTATTTGTGCTGCAATATCGAGTTGAATTGATTGATGGGAATCGGTGTCCCAACTGCATTATTTGCAATGGTAGCCCAGCATGACAGAGCTAGCTAGCAAAACTAAAAGACATAAAGTTACGTTTCTTCAATGAAAAATTGGTTTCTTTTTGTACCATCACTGAAACACAACATTAAAACTGGTGCCTTCTTCACGGAGGGTAGTTTAGTGCATTATTTTTTTTTAAACAAATATAAAAGTCTTCTTAACAGAGACCACTTTCTGTCAACAAATTTGAGTCACTATTGTCATGCAACATGTCAGTCAGTTACATAGTCAATTGTTTCATTTTATGTGACATTGTGTAACATTCCAAAAGTAAATAAATAATATGATTTAAACATTAAATTCAATGAAATCAATATTAATATTCCTCAGAAATTGTGTGCTTCAAAAAGTCGAAACACATAATGTGTTTTCAAATGTTAAAATTGAAGATATAATACACATTTTTCATGGGAAACGAATACAAAAGTGAGTCAGTTGCTGGACAGATAAAATGTCTTCGACAAGTAAATGAGTCTTCTTCGCCCTGAAGACTTGCGTCCATTTCCCCGCCACTCTTATGAGGTGCTCCCCCTAGTGGCACGCCAAGTAAGTCAATAAGTCAATGAACAATGGATCGTGACTGTATATTAACTATAAATATCGCCATACTTGTGTAGATGTATCTATAATCTATCGGGAGACAAAAGTTCACGATTTATCGCAATATTGATATATCGTCACACTCCTAGTAACAACCAATCATGGTTCAGTTTATTTATTTATTTATTTATTTATTAATTATTATTATTATTTTTTTTCAATAAAGAAGGGTTGACATTAAATAACTCTGTATGTGGTAAATGCTTGTTGTTTGGTCTCACCTTATCCAGATTTTGCTTCCATTGAGGGTAAAATACTTTCCGCAGGGGGACTGCACAGCCGTGGTTTTGATGGAAGCAGCATCAGAACCGCTGGCGGGTTCAGTCAGGCAAAAGGCAGCAATGTGCTCACCTGGACATAACAAACAAGTCACACAAGTCACTTGTCTCGCCTGTCCTTCATGACATACGAAAAAGCGCTGTTACCTGACGCAAGTTTGGGCAGGTATTTCTCTTTTTGTGCCGGATTGCCAAAAAGCAAAATGCCCTTGAAGCCAATCGACTGGTGGGCGCCGAGCATGATGCCAACGCCGAGATCGTGAGTGCCGACGATCTCCACCAGCCGGGCATACTGAAATGAGAAACGGACGAGGTTGTCGCTGATTGTGAAAAAAATGCGTTCACGCTGCTTTCATACCAAGGGTTGTCACGATAACGACAATATTGTGATATCGCGATATTAAAACTGCCACAATATATCGTCATGTCACAATAATAAAAGTAGCACTTTTTTACAGTTTAATTTTCCCAAGGCAAGTTTTGGCCCTTCCATGTTTAAAATTTATGCGAATGGTCAGATGAAGGGGATCGTAATATGCTTGTGAATTGAGTCGATATGTGGAGGAACTCATTGTGTGCGTGCATTAGCAAGTAAGTGCCTTAATATTAAAGGGATACAGTGGAACCTCTACTTACGAACGTCTCTTCATACGAAATTTTCGAGTTACGAAACGCCCCAACGGGAAAATATGGCCTCTTGTTACGAAAGAAATTTCTAGATACGAAAGGTAAAAATACATTACCGAACGCAACATACTTTCGGCTATGGCTATTTCCTACCATAGGTAGGAGCGTAAATACTAGATCGGTGTTTGTGCATCGTTCTGGCATCCCATTGGCTAAGAGGAACCTTCTACCATAGGTATGAGCGTATACTAGATCGGTGTTTGTGCATGTTTCTGGCATCTCATTGGCTAAGAGGAACCTCTACCATAGGTATCTATGAGCGTATACTAAATCGGTGTCTATACAGCGTCCTCATCATTCATCCCGCGGCCCATTAGGTGTTCCGATAGTTTTTTGTAAATGTATGAACTAACGGCCAAAGAATTTGTGCAAAAATTCAAACAATTGGTGATTGATGAAGGCACAGTAAGTTTTTAATTGCGACGAGACGGGCCTTTTAAAAAACATAAAACAAAAAAAAGATGCCTCGCCATACCGGAAGTTTCCATGAAGTTTCAGAATTTGTTTAAAAGAATCGCCCAGAAAAAGTGTTCACCAGTCGGGCGTTTGCTCACTAAGATGATGTTTGCATTGGACATTAACGAAGGATTGTTTAAAAAAAACAAACAAACAAACAAAAAACATCCATGGATCAGTTCTTTACAAAACACCAGGCAAAAAAAAAAAAAAAAAAAGGAGAGGAGAACATGAACCAGAGGGCAAAAAAACGATGAGGACAGCAGTTAAAAAGGTAAATGACCATCATTTTTATTCTTTACTCTATTCTTTGTTATTTACATTATGCACAACTCTCATTTATTGTGCAATAATCTAATTGTAACATGTATTTGTTACACGTTTTGATGCATTTTTATGCTTTATAAAACATTTATGTCTGAAATTTGGGAGGCTTGGAACGGATTAGGGCATTTACATGGAAAATGCGTCTCTACTTACAAAATTTTCTACTTAAGAACTTTCTTCCAGAACCAATTAATTTCGTAAGTAGAGGTACCACTGTACTTACTTATTTAGCCCATTATAGCAATAAAAAGCTAATATTTTGTCTTAAATTAGATACTTTCATTATTTTTCACGTACAATTAGTAACTTTAAAAACACATCTTGCAACTTGCTGTCGATTGTAAATGACATCACAAGGGCTCAGGTAACCAATCACAGATCACATGTTTTCTCGGTTTGGTCATGTGACTTTCACAAGCTGAACTGTGATTGGTTACCTGATCCCTTGTGATGTCATTTTCAGTCGACAGGGAGTTGCAAAATGTGTTTTTAAAAGGTACTAATTGTACATCAAAAATAAGGAAAATCTAAACTTTATTATAGGCAAAATATTCATGTTTGACTGCCAAAAATGGCTAAATAAGTTAAGTATCCCTTGAAAAATAAAATCAATCTCGATTTTATCACGATTTTTTTTTACATATATTTCTAGTAGTGCTGTCAAACAATTAAAATTTTTAATCTGATTAATCACACTTTTTAATTTTGATTAATCACAATTAATCAGCTAAATTACTTGCGTAATATAAAATACAAAATACCGTAAAATTTTTACATTAATGCATTTTATTATCTGAATGTCATTTGCAAACATTGATTAAATGCATGTACGCAATTGCATCCATGCGTGTATTGCTCAAAACGTAACAGCATCATATCAATTGGGTGCAATTCAGCAATTATATTGCAAAGAACTCGCTAAATACTGATGAAAACTTGGTAACAGCAACATATCAACTGGGTGCAATTCAGCAATTATGAATTAATTAAGTACAAATTATTTTGTTTTATCTAAAGTCTCGTTGGGGTGTTTTTTAAAGCGGAATTTACCACCGAGCACACCAACTGGAGTCACCCCGCTCGTTTTGGAACAACAGGCATAGGAAATGCCGTGCATTGACCTAATCACTGACCTGCGCAGCCTTCAATGTAACCATCCGCGGTTACGTTCAAGGCTCAAGTGCGGTCAAAAAAAATAGTGCGATTAATCTGCGTTAATACGTGATTAATGCGACAATTTTCTATGATTAATTAATCTATTAACGCTTTAACTTTGACAGCCCTAATTTCTAGACTAATTATACGTTTCTGAACATTTTTGTAAAATTTAAAACATATTTAAAATTTATATAAAACCCTAAAAGAAAAAAAAAACAGACATTTTAAGCCACCTTAGCTTTCTGAACAGCTTTTAATTGAAATAGTGCAATTTTTATCAAATAGTGCAATGAATGTAAACATAAATGGTAATGAACAGCAACACACGGCACTTTTCGGGTACACGTCAGCAGCTGTGGTCGATATTCTCCCAGACTGCAGGAGGCAGTAACGAGTGCCAACGGTGTATGAACAGCGCTTAACACCAAAATAAAAGTTGAAAATGTTTTTTCCTCAATAAACTATCGCAAAAACAGTTTGGGATGAGTTAACAAAGTAAATAAATGACAGAATTGGAAAGTAGAAAACACTGTTTACGACGACAGCGTTTACTCGTCGGCGACTCCGCGTAGTTGACAAATAGTCGTAGGTGCGTGTGTGGGCAATGTGGACAGAGGGACGGGGATGCTGAAATTGCGTCATTTCGCATGCAGACCGCACGGATGCATCAAGCAGAAACCAAGCTTGAGCCCGCATAAAGTTGAACTGTTTACAATGTGCACTACAGTCCATTTTGACCATCTTTCAGCTTTATGAGATCATCAACACATTAAAGTCCTTAACGATCTAATATCGTCACATCGCCCACCCCTACAATATTGTAACCTTTTTTTATATCACCAACCTCGCCACAATATCGTGAAAATTATCGTATCATGAAATTCATAATATCGTATCGTGATGTTTGGATATCGTTACATCCCTATTTCATAGCAAAGCGGACGGACCTGCGTGTTGGTGAGGCCCAGGCCGCCCAGGTCGGCCGGCACCTGCAGGCCGAAGGCGCCCATCTCTTTCAAGCCCTCCATCGTATGGTCCTCCACTTTCTCCAGCGCATCATTTTTGGCCGGATCGTTCACCTCCTGCAAACAGGGAATGAGTCATGAGGGGAACAAGAGAAATAAAACAACAGCGAGCCAGACCAGTTTGAAATTTACCTCAAAAAACTTGCCCACAGGCGGCACAAGCTCTCGGAGGAACTGCTCCTGCTCTTCATTCAAGACTGAACACACAAGAGAAATTGCTCATCAAAACTTCTGTTTGTAAATGTAAAATAACATCTGGGTGAAATGTTTGGTTTACCGGAAGGGTAGGGAAACACTTGAGATGTGGCAATCTGCCCCTTGAAAATGTTGACAGCAAACGATTTGGACTCCTACGGGATATTATTAAACCAGATCAGTCAACAGTAGCAGTTCAACACACGATCCATACCTGCATTACAACATTTTGTTTGGGAAGCAACATACTGTTGCACTCGTCATCTTCTCCACCACAGCGGTGGCATCCGTTCCGACTGCTGCTGGCTTCTCCAACACAGCCTGCAGTAAGAGGGAATATTCCTCAAGTCCATCAAGGTTAGCTTCAATAAACATCTTATCATAATGCCTGACATTATTTTCTACATTGTATTTTTGCATTAAAGTGACCCAAATGTCATGTCGTCTTCTGGCATCAAGAAAATGGTGGCTTTATGTGGCAAACCTCAAATAGGTGAAAGTTTAGTGCAAGGACACATGAAGGTAACCTCAATCTCAACGTGTGATATAACTACTTCCTGTTTGGGTGCTGGTCAGGACAGCTACAGTGACCAGTGAACTTTCACCTACTTACTCTGGAATGGAGTGGTTGTGTTATATCACCATCAGTATCAAAGCGTTGGGCCAAAACTGATGTGTAAGGTTCACAAGTAATAAGATATTCAAAAAAATGACGCATTAATTAGTGACATAATGCATTCTATTGTTTGACATACCTGTGTAGCTTGACTAGCATAGAGGCGTGTGTTGTTCACGGCCACGACAGCCTGGCGTTGAACCCTGAATTGCATGAACAGGTTGTTGTTTTTTTGTTTGGTATTTAAATGTTATTAAAACACAGAGGATGAATATACATTTCAAGAATATATTTACGGTAAGTCTCGATTAATGCTTTACAAACCCAGTGAGTTCCGGTGCAAGCCGTAGAATTGCACCACAAAGCGCAGAAGACTGGCCCACTTTCAGAAGCAGCATTATTTTTGTTCCGTGAACTAAATAAGGTAAATGTCAAAAAGAAAGACGACAAAGAGAGATCGGTAAAACAACAAAACAGCTTGAAAAGCTTTGGTTAAGCGTTAGCATTAGCATCACGTTTACGCCGGCTGCCAAACGTTACGTCACGATTGACCTAACTAGACGAGAGTTCTGTTTTGAGTAGTTCTGTACTTAATGCACAATTAAATTATACTATATTATACATTTATATTATATCACATACCCGTGTCGGATATAATCAACGCCGAAGCAGACAAGACTTGGAAAAGTGGCACTATTTTTTTTTTCCCTCCTCCCCTTGACCGGGTTACCCGGAAAAACGACTGGCTCGTCGCGGTGGCTCATGGGACATGTATTTTTAAGGTCATTCCTGTATATTTGTGACCCGATTCGTGACAATTAAAGATTCCCCCATTGTTATTGTACAAATATTGCAATTTGCTGATTATGTTATTGCAAAACCTGTTTCAAATAGCAATCTGATCATTTTTTAACCGAAAATTAATTTTAAATTAATTAAAGAAATGAACATAAAACGTACATCAAATTCCACATTCACCTGGCCCTCAACTGACTCATAGCACCATATAAATTCAAGTGGAAACTTTAAAAAAAAAATATGGTGCAATTATCCCTCTGCCTTGTATAGCCTATACATTAAAATACATACAAGCTGCAGTAAATTAAACAACAACAACAACGATGTAAAATTGTTCCACAAACCGAACCTCTTTTAAACTGAAGCTGTTATGGAGCCACAACACTGTCAATAAGATTTGGTATTGGAAAAAAAAAATGTCATTGTGGAAAAAGCTGCATCCTCCTATTTAAAATATGTGGTGGCTTTAGGTTTCTTTAAAGTTGTGATTTTAAGTGTTCTAGGTTACCTATTAAGTTGTAAAAGTTTGACATTTATGGATATAAAGTCACAGTTACATATGACAAAGTATTTTCAATGTTGTACCATGGTGGGGACGACAAAATATGTGATAAATAAAATAGTGATTGGAAGATGTTACTTCCTTTGACGAGCCCCAAAGGTAATTTGTGTATCTTTTTTCACTTCTTCATAGATGTTTATATGACTTTTGACAGCAAATACAAGCACCTGTGACCTGCGCCAGTGTTCACACAAGACTCCCTTCTGCCAAGTCAATCAGCAAACGTTACATAACAAGCAAGCTCGTGGTCCCCTTATGGCGCCAATCAACACGCTGAGCCTCAGAAGCCGGCGTAAAAAATGTATCTTGTGGACTTGAAGTCACCGCACACCGACATATTTTTGTTAAAATAATAAAATACATACATACATTAAAAAAAACAACACTCTCATTTTGCCTTCAGTTTGTTGTTGGACCTTTGAACTTTGAGAAGTAGTTTAAAAAAAAAAGAAGAAGTGTCGTATTTGAAATGAAAATATGTTGTTGGCGCCGGTGGTGCTACTGGTGGCCTGTTGGCTTGTTATGTCGATGCAAAAGAAAAATGTCACATGGCCGCCACAAATACTCAGCGGCAGACGGATCAATCTGACCCAATAATAAGCTCATTTACGTAACTCTTACCACACTTGGCACTTCCTGTATGTGCGCTTTAATGGATAACCGTGTTCTTGCTCAGGTCTCACAAGCTACACGTCCGCCCGCATTTCATCGAGGGGTGGGAACCTCTTGGGTACCTCACGATACGACGATACAAGGCTGACGATAACAATTGTCTCACGATATGACAATAGCGCGATTATCGATATATCTGTCAGGTCATAAATCCACGATCAACTACGATAAAACTACTCGAGACATAAACTGATGTTTTTTTCAATGAGAAAATCGTTTCTTTTTGTACCATCACTGAAACGCAATATTAACCTTCTTCACACTGAGTACTTTAGTGTATTTTTTTTCAACAAATACAAATGTCTTCTTAACAGACACAAACTTTCTGTCAACAAAGTTGTGTCTTTCTTTTAAACACGCATGTCATTCCAACATGTCAAGTCAGTTACATCGTCAATTGTTTCATTTTATAAACTGTGATACCATTTTTTTTTTGTGTAACATTGCAAAAGTTAATAAATAAATAAAATGACTTAAAAATTAAATCAATATTAATTTTCCTCAGAAACTGTGCCTCAAAAAGTTAAAACATAAAATGTGTTTTCAAATGTTAAAACTGAAGATATAATACACATTTTTTTTCAGAGAAACGTATGCAAAACTGAGCCAAATTGCTGGACAGATAAATGTCTTACACAAGTAAATGTAAATGCTGCCTTCATGTGGTATCGTAATTATGGTAAATAGCACATGTCGAATAGAAAATTGCACATAAACACCCCCTCGTCATATTTTCAACTGGACAACTGGGAATTTATTTTGATACCCGAGTTTCCGAGTTGAGAGAACTTTTCAAGTTTCAACATGGCAGAGAGCGCAGAAGGATTATTGAATGGCAAGAAATATTAAAGGGATACTTTACTTATTTAGCAATTTTTGGCAGTCAAACATATAATATCTTTCCGAAAATAAATTAGATATTTTCATTATTTTTCATGTACAATTAGTACCTTTAAAAAGACATTTTGCAACTTGCCGTCAACTAAAAATGACATCACAAGGCCTCAGGTAACCAATCACAGCTCAGCTTGTGAATGTCACATGACCAAACCTAGAAAACAGGTGAGCTGTGATTGGTTACCTGCGCCCTTGTGATGCCATTTTCAGTCAACGGCAAGTTGCAAAATGTGTTTGTACGTGAAAAATAATGAAAGTATCAAATTAATTAGAGACAAAATAATAACGTTTTATTGCTATTATGGGATAAATAAGTGACATATCCTTTAATACGTATAAGGGCGTTAATGTCCGCTAGCACAGCAAGCTGTTTTAAATCTACACAATTACGTAGCATACACAATTTTGCTATAACAACAAAATCACATGAACCGAACTTAGTCGTAATTAGGAGTTTACGAGTGGTAACGTCCATCTTTGCCAAAACGTGTGAAGGCAGGGTGAGCTGATGAGTCTTTTTCTCCTAAAGACTTACGTCCATTTCCCTGCACTCTTATGAGACGCTCCTCCTAGTGGCCCGTCAAGTGATTGGTCAATAAGTCATGAACAATGGAGCCGTTGTAGTGGCTGTATATTAACTACAAAATATCGCCATTCTTGTGTAGGTGTATCGATAATCTATCGGGATGCAAAGTATCACGATTGATCGCGATATCGATAAATCGTCACACTCAGGCCACATTTCGTAAACAATCCATGTCACCGTGTCACTCGCTCCCTGGCCTGACAACGGACAATTCTGACCTTATGACGCAAGTCAAAATGACACTCTTTATTCCGTGAAAGGTCATTGAAAAAGAATTGTGACTTTAGGTGGTTATAATATGATTTGCATGGATTTACTGGGATTTGAAAACGTGATGAAATGTCATTTGACTACAATATCAATCTGCCTGCTTTGCGAGTCACGGGCAAAACGCAATACAATACGCCATTTGTTCTCACCGTGTTCAAGGGAGTGTTGCCGTTGCCAAAAAAACTGCCCACACTACTCCTGTCAGGCTAACGTAGCCCCGTGGACGCAACGAGACCTCGTGAGTCGCGAGGGTGTCTGTCTCATGAGGTCTCCTATATCATCGATTGGCTTTGCACATTTCTGTTTGACGACATGGAATGCGATGACCGACCTGGTTCACATGTTTCTTTGAAAGAAAAAAAAAGAAGCTGTTTTGAACTTGAATGACCTTTTGTTTTGTTTGTTTAGCTTTGTTTTATCTCGGCCCCCTGTCCCTTTTTTTTATCCCACTGAAACTTTATTGATGACTCCTATATAGTATCGATCAACATATAGTACCGTAAAGGTCAAGGTGTGTACACTCCTGCCATGTTGACGTTGTCTTCTGTTATGACTGAAACTGCAGCTTGTCCAAGAGGACAGCCTGTCTGGGAGATAACAAGTGGGAACAGTCAAGGTTGACTTTGTGGAACCAGTAAAGATTTTTATTTGTCTTTTATGACTTTTTGGATTTGAAGCCAACAAACACCACAAACACTGTACACAGGGTGAAAAGTACAAAGTGACATAATGTGCCCGGCTGCGTGGGTGCATGTGAGTGAAAATCATGGGTGTGTTTTTACAAGAAACTATGTTGCAAAACGTACAACGTTGATGGGAACTAGTGTTGACGAATTAATGAATCAGGATGTCATCATTTCCCCAAAAACAAAAAGAAGGAAGGGGTGGTTCCGGGGGGCGGGTGAAGGAGTGCCATTTGAACCAATCAGTGTTCCTTGCTCCTGCGTCATTCGAAAAAGGGGGCTGCCTTATAAATTGGGCGCACTCACTAAGAAAGCAAGAGACAACATAGCACGCAACGTGACAACGTTAAATAACTTTTTTTTTTCTTCCATTTTTCATCCTCCTACTTCTTGTGAGTACTGCGCCATCATGTTTCCTCAAGGCCACAAGTGGTAAGTCATGAACATCATGATATACATATCTCTCAATTTTGTTTGAAGGCTTTCATTAGAGCGCCAACATAGTAAAGCCTAGCTACTTAATTGTAGGAATGCTTTTCAGCATTCCCACATATGCTATTGTGATTTTTATTCTCCACACTTTTTTGCCACCTAACAACTCCCACAATAATACTTCCAATTTACACTGTTCAAATTTCAACTAGCTTAAAAAAAAAATCACGCCTCCCAGGGTATATCAATATCAACTTTTCCCCATTCATTTTCAATGGGACAGACATTGAACTTTTTCTAAGTATCACTTTCCACGCCCACTTCCATACATATAACTTATCATCATTACTAGGTGTCTCATACTGCTCAGTGGCACAGTTGGTAAAGCGAATTGTCCAGTAACCAGGAGGTCATCATTTCATATTTTGTCTCTCAATTTACTTCATAAGCATTCTACATGTATTCAAATCTTAGCATTCAGCTATTGGTATTCAGCTTCCAGTATTCCCACGCAATTGCTCCAGAAATTGCACTTAGTCTAGTTACACATTGAAATAAACCTCCAATTCGAAATGTGTTTTGACAGTCGAAGTTGTCTGGAACAGGTTTTGCTGTGACCAATCCAATATAGAATGGATAAAATGTTGGAATGTTGGGGATGGATTTGGAATATTATTTGGATAAAGAAACAATATAGGCTATTAGGAAGAGTTAACAGAGTTAATAGAGAGTTAATAGAGTTATTTTAACCAGTGTTACTGAGGCCGATTTGTTGTTGTTGTTTTTTTTTTTTTTTTGGGGGGGGGGGGGGGGGGGGGGATGTGAACATGTACTGGAAGCGATGCAACCAAGGGGGGAAAAAATGACACAAAATTACACTTGTTCACCAACTTAATAAAATTGCTTCAATTTTTAACACACGATTGAATTAAGTTCATCCAAAATGAATATATTAAGTCTAATGAAATCATAATTAATTAATCTTAAGCAAGATTTGAACCAACGCACTTACATGTCTCTCTCACGCCAGGCAAGTATGTAACATGTGACTTGGTTGGTTGAAAATCATGGCTAATGGCCTATTTATATGTAAAAGTGTTATCTGAAAGTACCCTCCATTCATTTAGATGTAAAAATGGAACGAATGATATCCAATGGAAAAATGCAAAAAAATAAAAAATAAATAAAATTCACGTGATAGTGCCACTTAGGCATGCAGTACACGTCCTTCATTTAGATGGAAAAGTGGAACTTGGATAGTTGGTATACTTAGCATAATTGCCATGGATACATTTGCAATGTACAGTCGGAGGTAGGATTCGAACCCACAACCTCCTGGTTACTGGACAATGCATTTTACCAAGTGCACCACTGAGCAGTATCACAGAGCTTGTAATGATGAGAAGTTGTATGTATGGAAATGGGCGTGGAAAGTGGGACTTAGGAAAAGTACAATGTCAGTCCCATTGAAAATGAATGGGCAAAAGTTGATCTTTAATATTAAATTGTGCAAATGCCGTAAGTACTGTGAAATCACACGATATATTCCCAAGATGGCGTGAATTTTTGAAGCAAGTTGAAAAAAGAACGGTTTAAATCGGAAGTATTATGTGGGAGTTATTACACGCCAAAAAAAGTGTGGAGAATAAAAAGCCGAATAACATGTGGGAATGCCACAACAACATTATGTATAGTAAGAGATGATTCTTATAAACTTTCCTTTATCCTATGCTTTTACTATTGACAAATGTAAGTACAAAAAGGACGATAATAAAGTTATGTGTCGCATTTTTTTTCTGGTGCTGCAGCCACTACACGTACGAGGACTGTAAAGCCACCGCCGATTGGCTGCTTGCTCAGACCGACGTGCGGCCTTCCGTCGGCATCGTGTGCGGCTCGGGCCTCGGCGGCCTGGCGGAAATGTTGAAGGACCAGGTGGTGTTCAACTACAGGGACATCCCAAACTTCCCGCACAGCACGGGTGAGTCCGAGTCGATCTGCCACGCTAAAATCTTGCCGGCAAGTTCGGCTGATTTTGCACTTTGGTCGACATTACAGTGCACGGACACGCCGGACGGCTCGTTTTTGGAAAACTGAAGGGGCGATCATGCGTGTGCATGCAGGGCCGCTTCCACCTGTACGAGGGCTACCCAATCCAGAAGGTTGGTTGCTAGGCTATAATAACGTCATGACGGCACCCCGCCGGGCTTTTAAAGCGATACAAGATTTATAAGTCGTTTTCCAGTATTGGATTAGGCATTGTGTATAAAGAATAAAAGTGCAAATAAATCTCTGGTATCTTATTCTCTGAATTTTCTTTTAAACCGATTAAAGTATCAAAATAAGAACACGGTGGAGAACGCCATTGACCTGGTCACGTGATCGTGGCGACGTATCCCGTGCGAAAAACGAAAGTTACCGTTGATCATTTCAATGGGAGTTCGCTGACGTAATGGGCGCGAAAAAGAACACTTCGATCCTAAATAGTGTAACTGTACTGCTTTTAAAGAAGTGCTTCTTTGCTGTAAGGCGTAATTCCACCTTAATATAATTCTTTGTGAGTTCTATGTTGTCACTGGCAGCCATGTCATACAATGTGTATTTTACTCACGCAATATGTCACGATGATCACTACTGTCCAAAATGCCCGATACAGTACTTAACGTAAAAATATTCATTAAAAAGTGCTATAATACGGAAGCGTATTGCATTCACTTGAAGGAAAATAAAAATAAAAAAAACTCCTGTTATTCTGACTATTTTTTTGGGGGAACTTTGTTTTTTTCCCCCTGTTTTTCAGAATATTTTTTTCTCCTGTTTTTCTGAATTTTTTTTGCTGAATATTTTTTTCTGTCGTAAAAAAAATAAAAAAAAATATTCAGAAAAACAAGAGGAAAAAAATATTCAGAAAAACAGGAGAAAAAAATATTCAGAAAAACAGGGGGAAAAACATTTTTTTTTAAAAACAGAAAAAAATATTTTAAAAAAACAGATAAAAAATATTTCTGTTTTTCTGAATATTTTTTACAGATTTTTTTTTCTGTCATCAAAAAAAAAATCTGAAAAATGAAAAAAAATATTCAGATAAGAGGAAAAAAAATTACTCAGAAAAAACAGGAGAAAAAATATTAAGAAAACATGGGTAAAACTATTAAAAAAAACAGGGGAAAAAAAATTATAAAAAAAAAACAAAAAACAGAGCACCAACTTCTGGTTTTCGGAGTATTTTGTTTTGTTTTGTTTTTTTGTTTTTTTTTTACCTCTGAACTCCAAGTGACTTGTTGCACACCACTCACCTGTATATATGACTGAATAGACGATAGTCCATACACGTCAGTGCAAGTCGTTGAAGTCACAGGGCGGCCATCTTGTTACTCCCACCTTGCGCACAGACTATTAAACTATACGTTATAGGTGAGACATATACAGCTTGTAGGCAGTTAGTAGAAGGCCGGAGGCCTTACTTGCAGTTCAGAGGTTAAAGAAAATAAATAAATAAAATTACTCTGAAAAACAGAAGTTGGTGCCCTGTTTTTTTTGTTTTTTTTTTAAATAATGTTTTTCTGAATAATTCCCCCCATGTTTTTCTGAGTAATTTTTCCTCCTGTTATTCAGAATTTTTTCCCCTGTTTTTTTTATGACAGAAAAAAAATATTCAGAAAAACAGAAAAATAAAATTACTCAAAAAACAAAGCTCCCCCAAACATGAGTCAGAAAGACAGGAGTTTTTTTTTTTTTGTTTTCAAGTGAATGCAATACACTTCCGTAAAATCATAATCGCTCAAGATAAATTGTTGAAATGAACCATTTCACAGAATAGCCGGTTACTTTTTTCAGAAGTTGCGTGTTCCTTTTAAGCACATTTTTTTTGTGCGTTTATATTTGTTGCCTTTCAGATCACGCTGCCCATGCGCATCTTCAAGTTGCTGGGCGTGGACACGGTGCTACTGACCAACGCGGCGGGCGGCCTCAATCAGGACTTCAAGGTGGGAGACGTCATGATCATGAAAGACCACATCAACATGCCGGGCTTTGCCGGGAACAACCCGCTGGCCGGACTCAACGACGACAGGTAAGGACACCGATCACGCGCAAAAAAAAGCAAGCAGACACGATATGGTAAAAGCGTGGCGTCTGGAATCAACTCAGGTTCGGCGTGCGCTTCCCGTGCATGTCGGACGCGTATGACCGCGAGCTTCAGCAGCTGGCCATGGACGTGGGCCAGGAACTGGGCTTCGGGGACTTCCTGAGAGAGGGCGTCTACGCCGTGCTGGGCGGCCCGTCGTTTGAGACCATCGCCGAGTGCAGGATGCTGCACAAACTCGGCGCTGATGCCGTCGGTGAGTTACTTGCGCGATATAACCAGTGCCACTTGGCATTTCTTAAGTCAGTCTCAAGTCTTCTGAAACTTCAAGTTACAAGCATGGCCTTTTTATTTTTTGTTTTTTTTTGTGTTTTTTTTTATTTAGTTCGTTTTAATTAGTTTTCAGGGTGGTTCTGTTAGTTTTTATTATTAGTTTTAGTTATTTAATAAATTTTAGTTAGTTTCAGCATTAGCTTTAGTTTTAGTACTTGTGCGCAATATTTAAAAAAAAAATTAAAAAAAATGGGAGCGACGTCATCTTTTGGTGCTTTTCTATTGGCTGCCGCTGGATGACGTGGATGTGTGTGACACATTTTCAAACGTCGTTATTCCGGTTCATATCAAAATAAATGGACTTAAAATCACATTTAAAATCATCCCCAAAGGCTCATGTATTCAATTAATTACCAAAGACTAAAACAAAGGACAGTTTTGCTAGAATTATAGTTTTAGTTCGTTTTGTAAATTAGGGATGTAACAATATCCAAACATCACAATATGAAGGTCACGATATAATAATCACGATATTATTGGGAGATTGGCGATACAAAAGGCCATAATTTTGTAAAAAAAAAACAAAAAAAAAACCGCACACAATATTGTGTTTTCGTACATTACAGCAATGAAAAATATAAATATTATAAATACAAAAAAATAGATAAATATAATATATATTTTGAGGCACTAACAAGCACACATTGAGTTCCTCCACACATTGAACATATAGAAGGGCCAAAACATGCCTTGTGAAAATTAAACTGCATTAAAAAAAACTAGCCACCACAGGGTGCTCGAACTGCAAAAATGGAAATCAACCTTTTTTTTTAACAGATGCGCTGCTTTCAATATCGTGACAGCGACGATATATTGTGGCAGTTTTTATATTGCGACATCACGATATTGTCAGTATCGTTACATCCTGATTGCAAAAATAAATTAAAAAAGCATTTTTGTTATTGATTTAGTCCGTGAACTAAACTGTTTTTTTGAATTTCAGTTTTTCCCGTTAGTTTTCATGAACTCAAATAACCTTTGTTTCTTAGCTGATATCTCCCCTTTCCCACATATGCATAGGTATGAGCACGGTCCACGAGGTGATCGTGGCGCGCCACTGCGGCATGCGCGTCTTCGCCCTGTCACTGATCACCAACCAGGCGGTGATGGACTACGACAGCGAGGAGAAGGCCAACCATGACGAGGTCCTCCAGACGGGCAAGCAGAGGGCGGAGCAACTGGAGCGGCTCATCTTTACCATGGTGACCAGGATGGAGCACAACAACAACAACGCCTGAGTCAAACTTTTCCTTCTCGTTCCATTCCAAAGCTCTAACATTCTGTTCCTCCTTGTTTTGTTATTTGTTTATTAGTTTGCAGTTAATAAACATGTACAAGTTTTTTTCTATTGTTAATAAAGGTTATTTATTACAACACAGTGTGATTTTGATTGGCTTTTACAATGCGTGTAAACAGGAAGTTGTTCTTTCAGAGTTATAAAAGTGTTATTGCTGCATCATTAAAAAAAAAACACAGACGTGCAGAGCATCATAGGTGCTCCAAAAATGGCGCCCATGCAGTTTGGCACAAGAAAGCATCGATCAAAGCTGTTTTTTGTGCCCCCATGTTTGCGTACGGTTTGGCCTTGAAGCACATTGCCGCAAATGTACAAAAACAAAATTGGCATCCCGTGCACACAAGATGGTGGCGAGGTTACAAAAGGCTAAACTAAAATCCGCAAGGTGTCAAACTTAAGGCATGCGGGCCAGATATAATGCCCAACGCTTTACTTGACGTGGCCAACGAAAAGCAAATTGTGGATCTCCATTTCTGGTTACATGGTTTTTTTTGTTTTTTTTCATTTTGACACAAAAATCTGTACTAAAATGGCCCTTTTTTTTTCTTCAGCTTGAACAAATAATCCCTTCTTCACAAAAATTGAACAGCTACACACTTCAATATTTGCATGCCACAATACTCCACGATTTGTGATTCCTAATTCAATTTGTTGTTAGCAATATTCACTGCTCAAGGAAAAATATCGATATCGGCTTTTTTAAAGGGATACTTGACTCGTTGAGCCATTTTCAGCAGTAAAAAGTTCATATTTTGTCTCTAATTAATTGTGACTTTTTCATGTACAATTAATACCTTTAAAAAAAAGATTTTTCTACTTGCTCTAGACTGATGATGACATCACCTGTGCTGACAACCAGACAACACAGAAAACACACTGGAAAAAAGCATGAATGGGCTAAATTAATAGTTACACAATATATTCTAGTAAACTGTACATAATAAAATGACACTATTTAGTTTGGTATAATATTATGTTGGTGTAATCAAATTTGAATAATCAGTCAGTTATATGAACTCATTTTGTCTGAATAAAATCAGGTAAATATCAATAAGTATAATTTAATTATGTTTTATCAGTAATGTCAGCAAAGTTGAAAAATTAGTTAATACTACTCAATGACATTTCTTTTATTTTAATTGCTAAACACTTCCGTTTCTGGCCAAAGCCCACCATGGCCAAATTTTGTTTAAAACTACTTAGTTAAATCAATTGTTTTTAATCAAAGATGAAGTAGTTAAAATCTACTCAATTATATTAATTGTCACGTTGTTGCCACAATTTATTTAAGTAGGTAACGGTCACACTTTATACAGTGCAGGTGAGCCATGATTGGTCAGCACAGGTGATGTCATCATCACTCGACAGCAAGTAGAAAAATTGCTTTTTAAAGGTATTCATTGTACATGATAAATAATGAACTTTTACCACATTAATTATAGACAAAATATGAACTTTTCACTACTACAAATTGTTCAAGTATCCCTCTAAAGAGCAAAATTTCATGATGAACCGAAAATGCACGATAAACCTTTACAAATTACTTTAGTTTGACTTTTACCAAACATTTTCATAGCGCATTTTCAGTCCATCCTGAATTTTCAACCAGAATCTGACTCTCTCTAACGTTTTTTGAGAGGTGCATATAACTTTCAATTTCAGGGCCAATTGTGTGTACGTGTAGTAATGTGATGAGATGACGATACATTGAAATGGTTTTCACAGTTGTTAACTCATTTACTCCCAGCAACCACTTTTCACAGAAGCTGTTTGACTGGATTTGGACTGTTTGTGAAAGGCCCACAGAATATTGCATTTGCTTGCTATCAAAACATGGAACCTACCAAAAGAAAGATTAAAGTCTCTTCTTTCATCAGGAAAAAAAGTACATTTCTATCTGTTTCAATTTTGCAGCAATTAAGCATTAGAATATAATTAGGTTTAATCATTATTCACAAATCTATTTAGAATTATATTTGAGCTTTTTTTTCAACATGGCCCTGGTTGATCTCTTATACTCTGCTGCCACCTGATGGTCCTTTGTGTAACAACTACCATTTATTCAACCGTTCTTTGCAGTTGAGAGGCTACATCAAACCTTCTGTATGCGCTAGCATAAAAAACCAAACAAACATAAAAAAACGTATTAATACATCTTTGGGACACTTAATACCTTGGAAAAAGAACGCATTTATACGTTTTTGGGAGCAAATGAGTTAACTGCCCATGCGATGTGGCCCATGACAAAAAATGAGTTTTTGACCCCCACTGCTCCTTGGCAATTATTTACGTTCTGGGAAACGTCCCAGCATGACTGACGATGAGGTCACAATGGCGTCTTTAGGCACCAGACGACACCGTCCACTGGCGTCTAGGCGAACATGGTGAGGGACAGCCACTGCAAGAAGAAACAGGAAGTGGTGACGCATGAGGAAGTCAGCAAAAAGGTGATTTTAGTGAACGCAAACTCACGAGACAAGTAAAATTTCAAAAGCAATTTCGTTCATAAAATAAAAATAAAAACGAAAATGCAGTTTAAAAAAACTGAAAAACTACATTTTATGTTTACAAAACTAAGTAAAACTAACTATAATGATAGCAAAAATGTCCTTTATTTTCACCTTTGGTTATTAATTTAATGCGAGCCTTTGATGATTTGAAATATGATTTTAAGTCGATTTATTTTAATATTAAACGGAATAAGGACGTTTGAAAATGCGTCACACAGAAGTGACGTCATCTCGCAGCAGCCAATAGAAAAGCACCAAAAGATGATGTCGCTCCCATGGCGGTTTTTGAATATTGCGCACAAGTAAAACACATTTTTGAAAAACTAAAATGAAACTAAAACTAAGCATTTATTAAATAACTAAAACTAATCAAAACTAACGAGGAGTGTGACGATATATCAATATGGCGATAAATCATGATACTTTGTCTCCCGATAGATTATCGATATTTTCTTTCGCAAGTATGACGATATTTGACGTTAATATACAGCCACTATAATGGCTCCATTCTTCATGACTTATTGAGCAATTACTTGGTGGGCCACTAGGGTGAGTGCCTCATAAGAGTGGCAGGGAAATGGAAGTCTTCAGGCGAAGAAGACTCATTGGCTTAATTTTTTTATTATTATGATATATATTTTTAATATATAAAGGACTGTCTCAGAAAATTTGAATATTGTGCTAAAGTCATTATTTTCTGTAATGCAATTAAATAAGCAAAAATGCCATACATTCTGGATTCATTACAAATCAACTGAAATATTGCAAGCCTTTTATTATTTTAATCTTGCTAATTATGGCTTGCATCTTAAGAAAACTCAAAATATCCTATATCAAAATATTAGAATACTTCCTCAGACCAAGTTAAATAAAAAAAAAAGAAGAAAAAAAAAGCCATAATCAGCAATATTAAAACAATAAAAGGCTTGCAATATTTCAGTTGATTTGTAATGAATCCAGAATGTATGGCATTTTTGCTTATTTAATTGCATTACAGAAAATGATGGACTTTAGCACAATATTCTAATTTCCCGAGACAGTCCTGTATATTATATATATTTATGTATTCCTGCGATTGGCTGGCAACCAGGCCAGAGTGTACCCCGCCTACTGCCCAGAGCCAGCTGAGATAGGCTCCAGCACCCCCCGTGACCTTTGTGAGGAATAAGCGGTCAAGAAAATGGATGGATGGATGGATGGATGGATGGATGGATGGATGGATATTTATATATTCCATCCATCCATTTTCTTGACCGCTTATATTATATTATTATATTATGTATTTATTAGGGCTGTCAAAGTTAAAGCGTTAATATATTAATTAATCACAGAAAAAAGTTAAATTAATCACATATTAACTCAGATTAATCGCACTATTTTTTTGGACCGCACTTGAGCCTTGAACGTAGCCGCGGATGGTTACATTGAAGGCTGCGCAGGTCAGTGATTCGGTCAATGCACGGCATTTCCTATGCCTGTTGTTCCAAAATGAGCGGGGTGACTCCAGTTGGTGTGCTTGGTGGTAAATTTCGCTTTAAAAAACACCCCGACGGGACTTTAGATAAAACAAAAGTAATTTGCGTTTAATTAATTGCTGAATTGCACCCAATTGTTATGATGCTGTTACGTTTTGAGCAATACACGCATGCATGCAATTGCGTACATGCATTAAATCAATGTTTGCAAATGACATTCAGATAATAAAATGCGTTAATGTCAAAATATTACGGTATTTTGTATTTATTTTATATTACGCAAATACGCGAGTAATTTAGCTGATTAATCGTGATTAATCAAAATTTAAAAGTGTGATTAATCAGATTAAAAAAATTTTATCGTTTGACAGCACTAGTATTTATATTATATCTATATTATTTTTACATATATTATGAATTATTATTTTTTGATAATTTCTTCAAATTTTATTATTTATTTATTATTCATTGATATTTATTTGATTTTTCTTTTATTTTTATTCAGTATTTAATTATATTTTATTATTTCATGATTAGTTTTATCGTAGATTATTGATGATTTATTACCTGAGCAATACATCGATAATTGTGGTATCGTTATATCGTGATATAATCGTTATCGTTGAGCCTTGTATCACATAACGTATCGTACCGTAACGTAGCGAGTGGTTCCTACCCCTAAACAGAACCTGTCATGGTTCGGTTCTCAGCCCTGTTGTGCTCTTGTGTATGTGTTTCAGTGCCAATTACGAGGGGGGCGTTCCCCAGCCCCGCACCTGCATCGAGTTGGCAATCAGGATTATAAAAGGACTCCGACCAGCAACAGCCAGCTGTCGGATTATTATTTGCTCACCATTGTGTCCAAGTGTTCTCCGCGTTCTCCTGTTTGGTAAAGTTTTTGAATCTGCTGTCGTCCTTGGTTAAGTTGTATTCACGTGTGTATATCTTGCCTTTTGTTTGTATTTTCCACGTTGATTGATTCCGTGTACATTTCGAGTAGTCCTTGCCGGTTGCAAGTGTTTTGTGTTTTTCTAGTCCTTGCCTTTTGCAAGTGTTTTTCGTTACGTTAGTTCTCCTTGCCGTTTGCAAGTGTTTTTGTTATGTTAGTTCTCCTTGCAGTTGTAAGTGTTTTTTGTTACCTTCGCCTTCCTTGCCTTTTGCAAGTGTTTTGTGTTTACTATTCCGTCCTTGCCTTTTGCAAGTGTTTTGTGTTACCTCCGTGTTCCTTGCCTGTGTGCAAGTACACATTTGTAAATCTCGTTGTCTTGCCTGCGAGCAAGATTGGTTTCCTCGGTTTACCCAAAAGAATAAATCGAGATTGTTTTCCTCCTCTGAGCCTGCGTTTTTGGGATCTGTTTTTCATCGACTCTGTCGAGTCATTACAGAATAATCCGACCATGGATCCCGCAGACTCGGAGAAGGTGAGAAGGGCGTTGGCCAGCCAGGGGCAACGGGTCGGGCAAACCGAAACTATTTTATCTGGTCTCCAGGAGGTGGTGGGCAGGCTTGCTCACCGGGTAGAGGAGATGTTTGCTAGCCTCATGCAGCTCGGTTCTCGCGAGATGCCACACCCGGAACTTCCGCGAACAGTCACAGCCACGCTGGCACCCCCGGTTACACCCAGGGAACCCGTTTTGCCCCACCCGTCGCGTTATGATGGACAGCCTGGAGGTTGCGGTCAGTTTCTGCATCAGTGTTCTCTTGTTTTCGACCAGCAACCGTATACCTATGCTCATGATCAGTCCAAAATAGCCTTTATTATGAGTCTCCTGTCTGGTCAAGCCGCTACATGGGCGATGGTGGTGAGCAACTCACGACCAGACCTCCGGTCTTCCTTCCCGACGTTTGTTTCAGAATTTCAACGTGCGTTCGACCATCCAGTCAAGGGGAAGGAGGCCGGAGGTCGGTTGTTAGACTTTGTGCAAGGAGAAAGGTCGGTCGCAGACTACTCGATTGCGTTTCGTATTTTGGCCGCTGAGAGCGGATTCGAGGACTGTGCGTTGCGAAGTGTTTTTCGTCGTGGACTGAATACTGTACTTAAAGATGAACTGGCGGTCCGTGACGATACGAACTCTCTTGAAGGACTTATTGAGCTAACCATCCGGTTGGATAACCGTCTACGAGAACGGCACCGAGAGCGTGCTTGTGAGCGGCATGGGCCGGCCGCCGACCACCGCACGTCTGAACTCATCCTCGTCGACGACGCAGAAGCACGATCCCTTCCGGACGCCCCAGCCGACAGAGGGGAGCCCATGCAGATCGGAGGTGGACGCCTGCACCACGAGGAGCGCCGCCGTCGGTGGCTCGCTGGAGCCTGCCTCTACTGTGGGCAACCAGGGCATCGGGTGGCTTCATTCCCGGCGAAGCCAGCACGCCGGACGCGACCGACCACCCAACTGGGAGGACGTGCCGACGAGACCCAGGGGTTCGGAACGGACTTGAACCAGGGTAAGCACCAACCGGGGAGAACCGAACCCAGCCCGTCGATTAGGTCTGGCCGTGAAAACCGACGGTTGGAATTGTCAGGGGAGTTGTCCGGCGTCGGTATGAGTCTGAAGATCAGGGCACTCATAGATTCGGGGGCAGACGATTGTTTCGTCGATCCATGTGTGGTAGAGGCGTTAGGGAGCCCGGTGGAATCTTTAGAGAAGATTAAGGAGGTTTTCGACCTCGATGGGCGTCTCCTGGCGCAGGTTCGGCATGTTACCTGTCCACTTACTTTGAGGCTGTCGGGGAATCATGTGGAGAAAAGGAGCTTTTTCATTATGCCATCCCGTTCTGCTCCCCTAGTATTGGGTCTCCCGTGGCTAAAGACCCATAATCCCGACATCGATTGGGATAAGCCCGCGTTGGAAAACTGGAGTCCCTTCTGTCACGCCCACTGTTTGAGGTCGGAAGAGGGGACTACCACCGTTCCCGTAAATCCTGCTCCCGAAGCGATTTGCCTCGATCAGGTCCCGGAGGAATATCATGATCTAGGAAAAGTATTTAGTAAGGATCGTGCTCAGGCGTTGCCGCCCCATAGACCGTACGATTGTGCGATAGAGCTGATTCCCAATGCGCCACTACCGAGTTCACGCCTGTATCAAGTATCCCAGCCTGAACAAGAAGCCCTCCGGGAATGTATCTCGAGTTCGCTGGCCAACGGTCAGATCCGTCCGTCTAAATCACCCGTGGGGGCGGGGTTCTTCTTTATTGAGAAGAAAGATAAGACCCTTCGTCCCTGTGTAGACTATCGGGGATTGAATGATATTACCGTCAAGTATAAATACCCGCTTCCGCTGTTGGACTCTGCGTTCGCTCCGTTAAAGTCCGCCAGAATCTTTTCAAAGTTAGATTTGCGAAGCGCGTACCACTTGATTCGAATACGAGAAGGAGATGAATGGAAGACCGCATTCAAGACTCCCCTAGGGCATTTTGAATATTGCGTTATGCCTTTCGGGTTAACGAATGCTCCGGCGGTGTTCCAGTGTTTGATTAACGATGTCCTCCGGGACATGTTGAATGTTTTTTGTTTCGTCTACTTAGACGACATCCTAATCTTCTCGCGCGACGAGCATGAGCACCGACAACATGTTCGCCTGGTTCTCCAGCGCCTTTTGGAGAACCGACTGTACGTCAAGGCAGAGAAATGCGAATTTCATTCTAAGTCGGTTCAATTCCTGGGCTTTATTATTGAGGGGGGGCAACTGCGAGCAGATCCAATTAAGACGCAGGCCGTGGTCGAGTGGCCGAGTCCCAAGACTCGAAAACAGTTGCAGAGGTTTTTGGGCTTCGCCAACTTTTATCGTCGGTTCATTAGAAACTATAGTTTACGGGCAGCCCCACTCACAAAATTAACGTCGAGTAAAGTTCCGTTTAGGTGGACACCTAGCGCCGAAGAGGCCTTCACTGTACTTAAGCAGTTGTTTATATATCCACCAGTCTTGATCCACCCTAACACTGATGTCCCTTTTGTGGTCGAGGTTGACGCGTCGGATTCAGGAGTGGGGGCGGTCCTGTCCCAGCGGTCGCCAGAAGACGGGAAGCTCCACCCCTGCGCCTTCTTCTCCAGGCGACTGAGTCCGGCGGAGAGCAACTACGACGTGGGGAATCGGGAGCTGTTGGCGATAGTCCTGGCACTTCAGGAATGGAGACACTGGCTGGAGGGCGCCAAGGAACCCTTCAAAGTACTGACGGATCACAAGAACTTGGCGTACCTCCGGGCCGCAAAGAGACTCAACTCGCGACAGGCACGCTGGGCCCTACTCTTCACCCGATTCAACTTTGTCGTGGACTATCGCCAGGGGTCCCGGAACCAGAAGCCAGATGCGCTGTCTAGAATGCATGACGTGGCTACTCCCGAGACTGGGACGGAGCCGGTTCTACCGGAACATTGTTTTGTGGGCGCAGTGCGCTGGGAGGTGGAGAAGAGGGTCACGGAGGCACTGGAGGGAATCACAATCCCGGATGATTGCCCAGCCGAGAGACTGTTTGTCCCTGACCCATTGCGGGCGGAGGTCCTGCAGTGGGGTCACAATTCGAGAATCGCCTGTCATCCTGGAATTCATAGAACTCTCGCCCTCATCGGCCAATGGTTCTGGTGGCCGGAAATGAGAAAGGACATCACCGAGTTTGTCAAGGCCTGCACCGCTTGTGCATGCGGGAAATCCTCCCACCAGCCTCCGGCGGGACTACTGCGGCCCCTACCCATCCCTTCGCGGCCGTGGTCCCACATTTCCCTAGACTTCATCACTGGCCTCCCTAGTTCGAGAGGTAATACAGTGATTATGACCGTGGTAGACCGGTTCTCCAAACTAACACACTTTGTAGCTCTCTCCAAACTGCCATCATCCTGGGAGACAGCACAACTCCTCATCCGACACGTATTCAGGCTTCATGGACTGCCGGTGGACTTAGTGTCAGACCGTGGGCCGCAGTTCATCTCCCAGGTCTGGAAGAAATTTTGTAAACTGTTGGGAGCCACAGCCAGCTTATCGTCGGGGTATCATCCTCAGACTAACGGCCAGACAGAGAGGGCCAATCAGGACCTGGAAGCCGCCCTCCGATGTGTTTGCCTACACAACCCAGAATCCTGGTCTACGCACCTGCCGTGGATCGAGTACGCCACTAATACTCTGCCGTCATCGGCGACTGGACGCTCACCCTTCATGGCGGCTTACGGTTACCAGCCACCCCTGTTCCCGTCACAAGAGGGCCCCATCGAATTACCCACGATTCAGCAGCACCTACGTCGGGCCCACAAAGTGTGGCGGGAAACACGAGCAGTGTTGTCCCACACGGCGGTCCGCAACAAGGAGATAGCGGATCGTCGGCGGCGGCCAGAGCCAGCCTACCAACCAGGGGACAAGGTCTGGCTCTCCTCCCGGGACCTGCGGCTGGCTGGAGGCGCTAAGAAATTGGGTCCGCGCTTCATTGGACCTTTCGAGATTCTCTCCATGATCAACCCTGTGACAGTGAAGCTCCGACTACCCTCCTCCCTCAAAGTGCATCTGGTGTTCCACGTCTCCCTCCTTAAGCCTGTGACCCCAAGCCCACTGAATCCTCCCGCGGCAGCTCCGCCTCCTCCCCGGTTGGTAGATGGGGACCCTGTCTACACAGTAAAGGAAATTTTGGACTCAAGGTGCAGGGGCCGGGGTTTCCAGTACCTGGTGGACTGGGAGGGCTACGGACCTGAGGAGCGCCAGTGGATCCCCCGCTCCTGGATCCTGGACCCGTCTTTATTAGACACATTCTATGCTGCACACCCGGATAAACCAGGTGGTCCGCCAAGGGGCGTTCGTTAAGGGGGGGGTACTGTCATGGTTCGGTTCTCAGCCCTGTTGTGCTCTTGTGTATGTGTTTCAGTGCCAATTACGAGGGGGGCGTTCCCCAGCCCCGCACCTGCATCGAGTTGGCAATCAGGATTATAAAAGGACTCCGACCAGCAACAGCCAGCTGTCGGATTATTATTTGCTCACCATTGTGTCCAAGTGTTCTCCGCGTTCTCCTGTTTGGTAAAGTTTTTGAATCTGCTGTCGTCCTTGGTTAAGTTGTATTCACGTGTGTATATCCGCGTCGCCTTTTGTTTGTATTTCCACGTTGATTGATTCCGTGTACATTTCGAGTAGTCCTTGCCGGTTGCAAGTGTTTTGTGTTTTTCTAGTCCTTGCCTTTTGCAAGTGGTTTTCGTTACGTTAGTTCTCCTTGCCGTTTGCAAGTGTTTTTGTTATGTTAGTTCTCCTTGCAGTTGTAAGTGTTTTTTGTTACCTTCGCGTTCCTTGCCTTTTGCAAGTGTTTTGTGTTTACTATTCCGTCCTTGCCTTTTGCAAGTGTTTTGTGTTACCTCCGTGTTCCTTGCCTGTGTGCAAGTACACATTTGTAAATCTCGTTGTCTTGCCTGCGAGCAAGATTGGTTTCCTCGGTTTACCCAAAAGAATAAATCGAGATTGTTTTCCTCCTCTGAGCCTGCGTTTTTGGGATCTGTTTTTCATCGACTCTGTCGAGTCATTACAGAACCACCCTGAAAACCAATTAAAGCTAATTCAAGTAAAAAAAAAAACCCTCAAAGCTAAAATGAAAAATTCCAAAACTATAATAAACCTGGGTGAGCAAAGCAGTAAGGACACTTCCTGTTTACCTGCGAGAAGTTGAGCGCGATGACGCCGTCCGCGTCCGTGTCCATGATCTTGAACGTTTCTGTCAAAAACGACGAGCGTGGCAAGGTTAGTAGGTTCGTGCGAGTTTTTTGTTTTGTTTTGTTTTTTGCTAAGTGGGCGGAGTCACAGACAAACAACAACTCACTGAACATGGACTCCAGGCGAACCAGACACGTGACGAAATTGTCAAAGTCGACGGCCATGTCTTCCTCCGTGTATCGCAGGATGATGAGCTGGAACAGGTGATTGGTCAGCTTGAAGCCTGCGCAGGGGAAAAAGGGGGTCAAAAAAGTTTCACGCACGTAAGGTTGCACGCATACGGCGACGCGGCGGCGGCGCACCTGCCGACTCCAGCGCCATCCTCATTTCATAGGAGCTCATGCTTCCCGACTTGTCCAGGTCATAGTTCCTGAATATGGTCTGTTCGAGAGCAGGAAGAGTTTTGCTGAGTCCACAAACGACCTGCGCCTGTTTAGCGTGTGTGAGAGCGTTTTTTTTTTTTTTTTTTTACCAGGTAGCGTTTAATCTTCTCCCAAAGTACATGGAACTCAACCAGGCCCAGTTTCCCGCTGCCGTCCGTCTAGCGAAGACGTTGAGGAGAAAACCGACTTGAAGTCACGTGACTTGACTTCAAAACAAAGAGGAGACGGTTGCAAAAAATAAAAATAAAAAAATAAAAAATGGCGGCAAGGATACGTCCATGAGGTTGATCATGCTGCGACACGCCTCCTTGGTGAAGCCGTCCGTCTTCAGGTCTTTGTCTGTTGCCATGGAAACCGCGTTCACGCCACTGATCTATATGTATATATGTGACTGGATAGCCGCTAGGCCAAGACTTTTGAGGTCGTGAGGCTGCCATATTGCTCCTCCCAAGAAACGTTTCTCGCCATACCATCCTATACATTTACAGTATCGAAACTGGAGAATATTTGAAACAGTACTTAGTAGAAACAGCATGATTTATGGTGTTTTAAATTTATTAAACATAAACAAGAGGACGTCAGACATTTTACAACTTGCCTTATATGCTTAATGATGTTGAGTACAGGAGGAAACTTGCATATTTTTTAATTAAAGAATTATAAGTGTAATTCCACAAAAGGTGCCTCTGCCAAATCTCATATTGGCGTTTAAGGAACCGACCGATAAAAGAAAAAGTTGGTCTTCAAAGCAGCACATACTGTCTACTAGTTCATTAAAAATAATAATAACTTGTTTAAAAAATATATTATTATATAATATAAACCCGGCACAAACCCCCTCATCCAAGGTTATTTTAGTTAACTAAAACTCACGAAAAAACTAAAACTAAAATTCAAAAAACAATTTTGTTAACGAAATTAAATAAAAACAAAAACACTTTAAAAAAAAATGAAAACTAACTGAAACTAAATTTTATGTTTACAAAACTAACTAAATTAACTAATTAATAACTAATTATAGCAAAAATGTCCTTCCTTTTCGTCTTTGGTAATTCATTTAATGCATGAGCCTTTGGGGATAGATTTATTTTGATATTAACTGGAATAAAGACATTTGAAAGTGTGTCGTACAAAAGTGACGTCATGTAGCAGCAGCCAATAGAAAAGTACCTTCCGATGACGTCGCTCCCATGTTGATTTTTTTTAATATTGCGCACAAGTAATA
>NC_135426.1:4505000-4547500 GCF_051991245.1 Festucalex cinctus | reverse complement strand
GCCTTTGCTGTTGCTGGTCCCTCCCTTTGGAACGACCTACCACTAAATATTAGTCAGTCCCCCTTGTTATCCTCTTTTAAAAGACGTCTTAAAACACATCTGTATTCTTTGGCTTTTGGCGCAACATGAGACTTGTTCTTGGTGTTTTGTGTTGTGGATGAGTTTGATGTTTTGTTTCGTCTACTTATTTATGTATTTATTCATCTCTTTATTCACTACTTCTTATTTGTTCACTGATGTATAATGTATTTACTTGTAAAAAAAGAAAAAAAAAGAAAAAAAAAAGAAAACCTGTATTCGCACTTCAAAATGTTTGCTTCGTTCTTGTTTACTGCAAAACTGATGTTTATGTATACAGCAACGCCTGTTCTTAAAGCGCCTTATAAATAAAGTTGAGTTGAGTTTTAAGTGTCCCAAAGATGTATATGTTTTTTTATGCTAGAGCGTACAGATTTGATGCAGCCTCTCAACTGCAAATAACGGTTGAAGAAATGGTAGTTACACAACCGACCAGCAGGTGGCAGTAGAGTATAAGAGCTCAACCGGGGCCATGTTGAAAAAAAAGCTCAATTACTTACAATTCTAAATATATTTGTGAATAATGATGAAACTTAGCTATATTCTAATGCTAATTGCTGTAAAACGGAAACAGATAGAAATATACTTATTTTTCCTGATGAAAAAAGAGACTCTATTTCTTTTGATAGGTTCCATGGTTTTATAGCAATAGAACACAATATTCTGTGGGCCTTGCAAAATCAGTCAAAGTCCAGTAAAACAGCCAGGAGCGAATTGGATTGCTTCCGTGAAAATGGCAGGAGCCAATGTGTTAAACATATAGAAGGGCCAAAACATGCCTTGTGAAAATTAAGCTGTACTAAAAAAAAAACTAAAAAAAAACTAGCCACCAGAGGGTGCTAGAACTATACAAATGGAAACCAACCTGACTTTTTTTTTTTTTTTTTAACAGATGCGCTGCTTTTAATATTGTGACATGACGACAACGACATATTGTGGCAGTTTAATATCGCGGTATCACGATATCGTCAGTATCGTTACATCCCTAGTGTTTACATGCAACACGAGAAGCGTGTGTCTCACTTGTCGCTCCAAGCGCCGGTCCACTCCACTTCCCCCCACGGGTTCCGGATGCGGACCAACTTGGTCAGGTTCCCGCGATAGACCACCTACGGGACACGTTGGAGCGAGGTCACATCGGATGGAGACACGCACACCACAATGCATGTTTCTTTTGATCTTCCATTGTTTTAATTTCTTTATATGTTAGTGAATAGGAACAGCTTGTTAGCATATAAAAATGATAGAAATAATCGGGAGTAGGACAATATAAATGTGTACTTCTTCCTACTCCTTGAACATGTTGACATTTTTTTTTCTTCCTTTAAACGTTTATTTTTACTTCAACTTGTATTTTATACCTCGTCCAAGCCCGTGACGGAGTAGGCGTGTCCCTTGACAAGCTTCTTGAAAGTGACCGCTTCCATGTCTCGGGAGCTGGTGATCTGGTAACAAAAAAACAACAGAGGTGCCAGTATGTCAGAAGCAAGGTTAATTTAGTTCACTAAAACTAACAATAAAACTAAAATAAAAAAAGAAAAGAAAAACAATTTCAACAATTTCATTAACGAAATCAAATAAAAACGAAAAAGCTTTTTAAAAAATGAAAACAAACTGAAACCACCTTTTATGTTTACAAAACTAACTCCAACTAATAATAATTAAAGCAAAAGTATCCTTAATTTAATGCATGAGCCTTTGGGGATGATTTCAAATCTGATATGAAGTCGATTTATTTTGATAGGAACTGGAAAAAGGACGTTTGAAAGTGTCTCACACAGAAGTGACGTCATTGAGCAACAGCCAATAGAAAAGCACCTTCAGATGACATTGCTGCCATTAGTGTTTTTTTAAATATTATGCACAAGTAATATACATTTAAAAAAAACACACAAATAAAACTAATACTGAAACTAAAAAGAAACATTTATTAAGATATGTGAGGATAAAATACACCCTGTTATAAAATTACTCTCGAGAGCCTATGGAGGCGGTGTCCCGAAAACTGTGTCATCTCTGTATCGTTGTTTGATGGATTCTAAATTGGGGTCTACACTGTATGTAAAAACTAAATGGGAAAGAGAGCTGGGTGAGATGGTCTCAGAGGGAATGTGGCATGATGTGTGGAAAATACACAATTCGACAGTACAATCTCCTAAATGGAAAGAATTCAATTGGAAAAATTTAATGCGTTATTTTATCACACCCAACATTAAAAGTAAACAAACGAAAACCCAACAGACATGTTGGAGACAATGTGCATATACAGATCCAAATCATACACACATTTTCTGGGAATGGACCTATATCCAACCCTTTTGGGGGAACATTCACTCAGCTCTCTGTGATGCTTTGGGGTATCCTGTTCCAAAGTCTTGCTTGGTTTTGTACGTGGGATATTTGGAAGAGGCTGTGCACAAGGATGATCAATATTTTGTTAATAGACTCCTGATGGCTGGCAAAAAGGCCATTACAAAGAATTGGCTTAAGACTGAAGCGCCATCTTTTAAGCAATGGCTGATAATCGTGGATGACATACTGGACATGGACCGCCTTACATACAGACTGAGACTGTAGGAAAACCTCTTTTACAAGAATTGGGGGAAATGGCTGACATTCAGGGAAAAACTTATTTCGAATGGATCATAACATAATCTGACATGATCACAGGCTTGTTTCTGCTTTTGTTTTGCTTTTTTTTTTTTTTTTTTTTTTGTTTGAGGAGAATGTTATTCATGTTTAAAATGTTAAATAAAGATTGTTAAAAAAAAAAACATTTATTAAATTAACATTAACAAAATAAAATAAAAACGAACATGTGTTTTTAATAAACTATAAGAAACTACATTTTATGTTTACAAAACTAACTAAAAATAACTATAATTAAAGCAAAAATGTCCTTCATTTGAGTCTTTGGTAATTAATTTAATACATGAACCTTTGGGTATGATTGTAATGTGATTTTAAGTATATTTATTTCGATATTAATCAGAATAAAGAGGTTTGAAAGTGTCACACAGAAGTGACGTTATTGAGCAACAGCCAATAGAAAAGCACCAAACGATTATGTCGCTCCCATGCTGTTTTAATACACATTTTAAAAAAAAAGAAACCTAAAACTAATACTGAAACTAAACCAAAGCATTTATTAAATAACTAAAACAAATAAAAACTAACAGAATCACCTTGAAAACTAATTAAAACTAAGTGAATTTTAAAAAAAAACTCAAAACAAAATCAAAACTAACTCAAATGAAAAAAATTCCAAAACTACAGTATAATAATAACATGAAGTGTTAAGTGTGCGTGTGAATGGCTGAGCGAAAGGTTTTGCAGGTTGTCGCTTCATGAAGTTCAGTCGATGCACTTGCACTAGATGACAGGCAGCTCCGCCACATCCAATATGGCAGTCGAACTGACCTACAATATAGCAGCGCCGGGCGAACGGGCTGAAGGCAAGCAATGTCTACGTAACATATACACGCCGATATTTTTTTCCTCACGTCAATGGAGCAGCCGAGCAGCGAGCCCCTCTCGATGGCCCGGCCCATGATGCTGAAGAGGTCGGAGGGCGCCTTGCGCAGCTCGAACATTTCCGTCACGCCGCCTGTGAAGTCCTCGAAGCCTTCGGAAGTGCTGCCGCCCGATAGCGCCTCGTAGCAGCCGTTCAACCTGGGGGAAGGGCAGAATCCACACGTGACTATTTGGTGGCGCCCAGCTCAGACCAGTGATTATTTCGTCGATGCAAAATTGTCGTCATCATTTTCGTCACGAAAGTTTTTATATAACGATAAATATAACGATAACCAAAATTGACTGACAATTTTGTCAATGACTAAAACGAAAATGAAAACAACGCAGTGACGAAAATACACACAATCTAATCCAGTGTTCACTGCACTTTATTTAATGTTTAAACATTCATAATATTCACTGTGCAGCTGTAAGATTAATATTAAGCAATTATGCCCTTTTTTTTAATTATTTCGATGAAAACTAAGGTTATATTATTGTCAGTGCAATATGTTTCATTGAAACAAAATTAATAAAAGACACCGTTGTATTAAATGTGTCTTGTGTGTTCAACTACAGTTACAAATAGGTATAAAATAAATAGGTATGTGATCATTTTCTGTATAAAAGTTGAAATGTATGCTGAGGGAAAATATTGAATAAACGGTCAATTTAGTCGCCTAAAATTGCTCTTTTTTTCGTCGACTAAAATTGGATTAAAATTAAAATACAATCAGATGACCAAATACTTTAATTTTAGTCAAAAGTCTATAACTAAAATGAAATTAAAATTTGTTTGTACACAGGTATGTAACGATAACGGCAAACAGCGTGATATCGCGATATTAAAACGGCCACAATTAGGGGTGGGAACCTCTGGCTACCTCACGATACGATAAGCGATACAAAGGCTCACGATAACGATTATCTCCTGATATGACAATACCGCGATTATCGCTATATTGCTCACGTAATAAATCCTCAATAATCATATAATAATAATAATAATAATAATAATAATAAGCACAGTGATTGACTGGTTAGCACGTCCGCCTCCCAGTTCTGAGGACTCCGGTTCGAGTCCAGGCTCCGGGCTTCCTGGGTGGAGTTTGCATGTTCTCCCGTGCCTGCGTGGGTCTTCTCCGGGTACTCCGGTCTCCTCCCACATTCCAAAGACATGCATGGCAGGTTAATTGGGCGCGCCGAATTGTCCCTAGGTGTGCTTGTGAGTGTGGATGGTTGTTAGTCTCTGTGTGTCCTGTGACTGGCTGGCAACCAGTCCAAGGTGCTGCCTACTGCCCAGAGCCAGCTGAGATAGACTCCAGCACCCCCGTGACCCTTGTGAGGAATAAGCAGTTAAGAAAACGAATTGATGGATGGATAATAATAATAATATAAAGAATGAACAAAAATAAAATAATAATCAAATACATATTAATAAATAATATAAATAATAAATAAATATTATTAATAATAAAAGATAATAATAATTCAGTCTCTGTGTGCCCTGCGATTGGCTGGCAACCAGTTCAGGGTGTACCCCATCAACTGCCCGAAGCCAGCTGGGATAGGCTCCAGCACCCCCGCGACCCTTGTGAGGCGCAAGTGGTTAAGAAAATGGATGGATGGAATATTATAATAAAAAATAATATAAATACATAATATAATATCTAAATATATACAATAAAGATACAAATAAAATAACAATAATAAAAAAATAGAAATAAATAATATATATAGAATAATAATTAAAAAAACAAAAACAAAAAAAAAGCTCATGAGTCTTCTTTGCCTGAAGACTTGCGTCCATTTCCCTGCCACTCTTATGAGGCACTCCCCCTAGTGGCCCGCCAAGTAAGTGCTCAATAAGTCATGAATAATGGAGCTGTTATAGTGGCTGTATGTTAACTACAAATATCGCGATACTTGTGTAGAGGTATCGATAATCTATCTAAGTATCACGATTTATTGTGATAACGATATATCGTCAAATTCCAAGGCACAATATGTCGGCATCGTCATGTCACGATATTAAAAGCAGCACGTCTGTTCGTCTCAGGAGGGGAAAGCAGTGCACCATTAACACTGTGTATAGTGGCGATAGGGTGCTGCTGACCTCGACTCGGGACGTCGTGAAGCGGTGGGGGGAATACTTCGAAGACCTCCTCAATTCCTTTGAGGAAGCAGAGTCTGGGGACTCTGAGGTGGGCTCTCCTATCTCTGGGGTCGAAGTCACTGAGGTGGTTGGAAAACTCCTCGGTGGCAGGGCCCCGGGGGTGGATGAGATCCGCCCGGAGTTCCTAAAGACTCTGGATGTTGTGGGGCTGTCGTGGTTGACACGCCTCTACAACATCGCATGGACATCGGGGACAGTGCTTCTGGATTGGCAGACCGGGGTGGTGGTCCCCCTTTTTAAGAAGGGGGACTGGAGGGTGTGTTCCAACTACAGAGGGATCACACTCCTCAGCCTCCCTGGTAAGGTCTATTCAGGGGTGCTGGAGAGGAGGGTCCGTCGGGAAGTCGAATCTCGGATTCAGGAGGAGCAGTGTGGTTTTCGTCCTGGCCGTGGAACAGTGGACCAGCTCTACACCCTCCGCAGGATCCTCGAGGGTGCGTGGGAGTTCGCTCAACCAGTCCACTTGTTTTTTGTAGATTTGGAGAAGGCGTTCGACCGTGTCCCTCGGGGAGTCCTGTGGGGGGTGCTTCGGGAGTATGGGGTACCGAAACCCCTGATACGGGCTGTTCGGTCCCTGTACAACCGTTGCCAGAGTTTGGTACGCATTTCCGGCAGTAAGTCGGATTCGTTTCCAGTGAGGGTTGGACTCCGCCAAGGTTGCCCTTTGTCACCGATTCTGTTCATAACTTTTATGGACAGGATTTCTAGGCGCAGCCGAGGCGTTGAGGGGGTCCGGTTTGCTGGCCTCAGCATTGCATCTCTGCTCTTTGCAGATGATGTGATGCTGTTGGCTTCATCAAGCCGTGATCTCCAACTCTCACTGGAGCGGTTCGCAGCAGAGTGTGAAGCGGTTGGGATGAAGATCAGCACCTCCAAATCCGAGACCATGGTCCTCAGTCGGAAAAGGGTGGTGTGTCCTCTCCGGGTCGGGGATGAGATCCTGCTTCAAGTGGAGGAGTTCAAGTTTCTTGGAGTCTTGTTCACGAGTGAGAGTAGGATGGAGCGAGAGATCGACAGGCGGATCGGTGCAACGTCTGCAGTGATGCGGACTCTGTATCGGTCCATCGTGGTGAAGAGAGAGCTGAGCCAAAAGGCGATGCTCTCGATTTACCGGTCGATCTACGTTCCGACCCTCACCTATGGTCACGAGCTGTGGGTCGTGACCGAAAGAACGAGATCCCGGATACAAGCGGCCGAAATGAGTTTCCTCCGCAGGGTGTCCGGGCTCGCCCTTAGAGATAGGGTGAGAAGCTCGGTCATCCGGGAGGGACTCAGTCGAGCCGCTGCTCCTCCGCGTTGAGAGGAGCCAGCTGAAGTGGCTCGGGCATCTGGTTCGGATGCCTCCTGGACGCCTCCCTGGGGAGGTGTTCCGGGCATGTCTCACCGGCGGGAGGCCCCAGGGAAGACCCAGGACACGCTGGAGAGACTATGTGTCCCGGCTGGACTGGGAACGCCTTGGGATCCCGCCGGAGGAGCTGGTTGAAGTGGCTGGGGAGAGGGAGGTCTGGGTTTCCCTCCTAAAGCTGCTGCCCCCGCGACCCGACCTCGGATAAACGGAAGAAGATGGATAGATGGATGGATGGACGTCTGTTCAAAAAGTCAGGTTGATTTCCATTTGTGCAATACTAGCACCCTCTGGTGGCTATTTTTTTTCTTTAATGCAGTTTAATTTTCACAAGGCATGTTTTGGTTTCGCCAACCTCCCCACAATATCGTGAAAATTCTCGTATGGTGACCTTCGTATTGTGTATGTTATGACGATGTCAGGATATGGTTCCATCCCTCGACTCGACGCCGGGCTTACTTGGCGTAGGCCTTCTCAATCAGCGCGCTCCAGAACTCGCCGCCTTCCGCCGAGTGGACGAAGAGCAGCTTGCCGTCCTTGACGGGCAGACGGTCGTCAATCACCACCTCCACCCACTCACCGAACTGCCAGAACTGTGAACACGGGACGCTGAGTGAGGCCCTCGTCAATCACCATAGCAAAACAAGACAAGAATGCTTTAGACTCATATGAACTTTAAGCGAACTGCTTTCTTCAGATGAACTATACCAGGGAGTGTGGCTGTGTTTAAATGATTTATACCGTCTGGGGCAAAAGCGAAAATGAGAACTTTCATTGCTAATGGATAATCACATGCTTATTTGCAACACACTTACATCCAAGCAGACAGATATGTTATGTTATTTTTAGATAATGGAGCGGTGCAGTATTGCGCTTTTCCCACCCCTTAGTAATACAACGCTATTTTTTGTAACCGGAAAGGAAATAATCCCCAATAAAAGAGACAATTGCCAGGGCATCTTTGACAGCTTGTACCTGGCAACTGTGCTCTCCTCGCTACGAGTAAAAACGAATAAGTCTTGTCTTCTCATCCTTGTGTTGTCATTCTTATATGTTTTGGTGTGTAAACCTGACATAATTTCCTATAGATCGAAGGGATGTAACGATAACGGCAATATTGTGATATCGCTCTATTCAAACTGTCACGATATATCGTCGTCATCATATTACCTCTGTTGAAGTAAGGTTGGACTTCCATTTGTGCAGTTCTAGCACCCTCTGGTGGCTAATTTTTTATTTTTATTTATTTTTTACTACAGTTTAATTTTCACAAGGCATGTTTTGGCCCTTCTAGGTTTTAAAATCCACTCTAATGGTCAGATGAAGAGGAACGAAACAAGCTTGTGAAGCGAGTCAATATGTGGAGGAACTAAATGTGTGCGTGCATTAGCACAATACTGATTTTTTAAATTTATTTTTATTATAATTATTTGTATTTATTTGTTTTTTGATTGATTCACAAAAGCACAATATTGATTTTTTTTTTATATGAGATCTTCTTTTTTTTGGCTTTCTTTTTTTTAACAATATTGTGACCGTTTTCTCCCCACAATATTGCGAAAATTATCGTATCGTGACCTTGACCTCGTGATTTATATCATATCGTGATGCTTGGATAATTGTTACATCCCTAAAAGATCGGTGATCATAGTTTGTCATGCCACCCCCCACAGTAAGAAGAAAACATTTTGTGCGCCCGCCAAATTGCCGCTGCGACTATAAATAGCATCATTTGGCTATAAAACTGTTCGAAGTAAATCGCTGCAAAGGAGCTAATGCTCTTTGTGCACTCTCTAACAATGACAGCGCCACTGCAACCTACTGTAGTGGATGTGCAATTACACGTTAAAAAGGAGGTTGCATGTAGTGTTCATTTTGTTAACGAAAACTAAGTAAAAATATTTTCATTATCACACTTTTTTCATTGGACGAAAACTAGACTAAACTCCATTAATCAACAATAAGTGGGACTAAATCAGTCTGCATTTTCGACGACTAACGAAGACGAGATCAAAATTTAGCTCACTTAATAAAGTCTTGACAAAAATCTTTTAGTTCACAAACAAAGAGACAAAAATGATGATTTTTGTAAAATCCTGTCCCTGCTAATCTCTTGCGAATGCAACGTAACATGAATGCTAACTAATGCTAGCTAACTTACTAGCTTGTAGCTGTTAATTGCATGTGAAGCTGTTTTATATCAAAATGATGGACAGAAAATTTGATGTGAAGTAGTTTTAGATTAGAGGGAAATGTTCAATATTATCTACTGATGACAAAAAAGTGCAAAAGGGTGAAAAATGACTGTCCTGGCTAAAACTAGACTAAAATGTTTCTGTCGAATAAAATTGTTTTTTTTTTGTACTAAAATAATGACTAAAATGATTACCTTATAGTCGACTAAATGGTGAATAAATAAAAATGGGAAGAAGTTGACTACCTATGATAAAAATGAACAAGTGTTATTGAAATTGGATGAAAACTGAGACTAAATTTACCCCCCACCCCCACCCCACTCCGGTATCGCCTGTGCCTTATTTGAGAAGGACTTGAATAGATGCAAAAGATGGCATCCAACTGCGACTACTTTTCCAATTGACTAAATAAAGCTCCTCCCCTTTGGCACCAAGTTGCCAACAAATGGCTTGAATATTAGACATGATTTTGGCCCGAGGACAAAAACAGCGATTAACAAATCTGCGAATCGTAAACATGAGAGGGAACACTTTCCTCCTCTTTTCCTGATCTTTTGGTCAATGAAAAACGCTTATGACTTCATAAATCTGTCATCCCTGCAATGAAATAATTCCTATGGCAATACATGGGAATTATGTTGAATGGATGTTGTGACAATTATGACCACATAAGGATTTACCTGGAAGTGGAAGATTCCGGCATATCCCTGCTCAAAGCTCTGTCCATGTGGGACCACTCGATGCAGGAGGTTGTCGTTTAAGGTCAGCGAGGCGATGGCCGCCAGCAGCCAGCAGTCCCCTGCGCGTACACATAGTCACCATTTGAGCATTTATAAAATATCCAAGTCAAATTGCGTTACTCGTGAGGACAATGAGTGTACGTGTACACAGACCTTGAGTTCGATATCAAAATAAATGCTCAAACGCCCTAGGCTAAATGCAAGTGTACTTTCCACCCCCTAGTGGTAAGATAATGCAAATGTGTATGTACTGCATGCACCCGTTGAGCATGGGTGGGGCATTTCAGTTTGTGTGTGAATTCTCAACATGACATGCAAATTCCCCACTCACCCAGAGCTCCCTGGCAGATGTCGGTTCGGGTCGCTCCGTCCACAATGAAAGCGGGACGCTTGCACAACTCCTGCAAACACACACGCACACACACCCCCACACACACACACTCCTGTCATTGCCATGAAAAAAAAAATCTCTTTCCCAACTTTTTATGAGTCACGACAGATAAGAACACCCAACAAAAACGTCAAACAATAGCACAGTGGTTGGGAACCACTAATGCAGATATAGCACAAATTAGTTGAGATAAAAGGTCACTCGTGTCAATGGTAACATGCTAACTAAGCATAAGCATGCTAAGCTAACTTAACATTAACATACTGAGCAAACTTAGCATTAGTATTCTAACTTACCATTAGCATTAGCATGCCAACTTAGCATTAGCATGCTAACTTAACCTTAACATGCTAACTTAGTATTAGCATTAACATGCTAACTTAGCATTAGCATGCTAAGCTAACTTAGCATTAGCAAGCTAGCTTAACATTAGCATGCTAACTTCACATTAGCATTAGAATTTAACTTAACATTAGCATTAGCATGCGAACTTAGAATTAGCATTAGCATTTAACATAACATTAGCTTTAACATGTTAACTTAATATTAGAATTAGCATGCTAACTTAACATTAGCATTAGCATGCTAACTTAGCATTGGCAAGCTAACTTAACATTAGCATGCTCACTTAACATTAGCATTAGTATACTAACTTAACATTAACATTAGCATGCTAACTTAGCATTAACATTTGCATGCTAACTTAGCATTACCATGAGCTAACATTAACATTAGCGTGCTAACTTTGCATTAGCATGCTACCTTAAGCAAGCTAACTTAGCATTAGCATGCTAAATAAACATAAGCATTAGCATGATAACTTAGCATTAGCATTTGCATGCTAACTTAACATTAGTGCTAGCATGCTAACTTGAGCATTAGCATGCTAATCTGGTTTGTCAGTTAATAAAAATCTAACTGCTTCATGTCGAGCGACTGAACAAACGGAGGTGTGTCTAGCCTCACAAATTTTCACCTGCTGGATGAGGAAACACCCTTGGAAACCTCAGCATCAAGCTAGCATGTGAGTGCCTGCTGCTTTTATATTTATAAATAGATTCTATATTTTATAAGATCTATTTCTGACAGTGCTGCATGCTAGCGCCTGTGTGGGTGCTGACTTGAAACGCAGCTAAAAAAGGAGAGCGCCTATTCGTGTCATTGCGCACGCTTGACTTCACGTTTACATATTAGTGCAGACGTGTGCGCGAAGTACAATCACGGCCGCAGCGGAGCATGCATGTCACGCTAACATGCAATGCGAAGAGCACGCTACTGTTGTATTTAGGAACATGTGAGGGAAGGCACATGAGAAACTGACTTCGTTGTGTGTAACTTAGAACAGTGAGAAATTACTGAATTAAATACGCATGTTTTTAAAGATATAAATACTCTTTTCAGTACATTTGTTAAGTACTGTTCAGTTCACTCTTAAGTATAACACAGTTATGTTTGTTTAAAACTGTTTTCAAACATCTATGTAGGTCCATTTTTTAACTTTTGTGCAATACATTTTAAAGCTAGAACAGTGTAGAAAGTGTTAATTTTGTCTGACATTTTTAAATTTAGTCTTAGTTTTAGTCCAATTTCAGTCACGCATGTTAGGTTTTTGTTTTTATCACAGTTAGTCAACCTCACCTCATTTTTATTTAGTCCATTTTTAGTCGACTATAAATCGAGCATTTTAGTCCAAGAAAACTTAATTTTATTCGTCTAGGTTCAGTCAACAAAAACTGTCCCAAATTTAGTCTAGTTTTAGTCTGAACAACCATTTTACCCCCGTATTTTTTTTGTCAGCAGATTATATTGAATCTTTTTGGACCTAAAATATTTCACGTAAAATGTTCTAATCTTTTTTATGAATAACAACTTGACACACAATAACAGTGGCTACTATGGCTCCATGCTATGAGCTAGTAAGTTAGCCAGTATTAGTTAGCAGTCTCTTTAACATTATTATTGGAATGTTATAACTGTTGGATTAATGGTAAATTATAACTATAATTTACTTTTTTTTTTTCTTTTTTTTTTTAAACCTTTCACCATGAATCCACCTCCTGTCCAATGTGTTTGTGCTTTGATGTCAGTGTCACAGATGTGGCATCATAGCAGATACAAGATTTGACAAAATCATATTTTCATCTCATTTTTGTCCATGAACTAAAATGTCCATAGATTTTCATCCAATTTTTATTAAGCGAAGGACATTTATGTCTTGTCTTCGTTAGTCGATGAAAATGCATCCTGATTTAGTCCCACTTATTGTCTATTAATGAGGGTTTTAGGCGAGGCTCGTCTAGTTTTAATCCGGTGAAAAATGTGTGTTGACAAAATTATTTTTGTTTGATTTTTGTTGACAAAATTAACATTACTTGGTGTATCAAGTTTGAGGACCACACAGTAATTCCCAATTAGTGTCTTCGAACACTCCGGAGGTCGTGCGCAGCTTTGCTGAGACTCACCGTGGGCCTCATCCAGCGCACGCCATGCGTCTTGGACGACCTCGGCCCGAGCTCATTGAAGCCCAGGGAGGAGGCGGCGCAGGGGAACAGGCTGTCTTCAAAGAGCTTCCCGCTCCGGAGGCATTGCGCCCGCAAACTCTCGAAGTCCTGACCCAGGAACTTGACGGCGTTGTCGTTCTGGCCCAGACCTTCCTGCCGGTCCCTCTGACTCCGCAGCTGCACCGCCACACCCGTGGCACATATGGGCTCCACCATGTTTGGGCGCGTGTGTTGGGTGTGATGTGAAAGTGTTGTCAGGTTCTGATGTGGATCATGAACAGGTCAGGATCTTTGGAATGGTACGCCACTTCTGGAAATAAACAAGAGAAGACGATTCAGAAAAAGATCATCAGTCAGGGATTTGTGACTATTGGGGTCAGAAACAAATTTCCTGCATGACAACAGCTGTCAATCACATGCAAAGTTCCTGAGCTTGTGCGCCAAACAACACCCAAGCTTATCACTACTAGCCACGCATGCCGCCCTGCATGACTATGCAAACAATGAAGGCTTCCTGTTTCATCATCACACATATACACACAATCAAACGTAATATTCTGTATTATATTACACCGATGACGAGTACATAAACAGAGAGCATGTCAACACAGCTTCAGAGATAAAAGGTCAGAGGTCAAGTCTGGCTACTGGTGGTGGGCGTGGCTCTGCATCCGGCTGTCAAAAGGCTATGGGGGGGACACGCAATAGCAGCTGTACTCGGACATGGTCACGTGACGACGTTACCCACCCACCCAACCCTCCTGCTACTTGACATTTGTTCCGTTGGAAAAAAAAAAAAAAAGTTCTGGGAAGGCTGCGGAAGTGTTGGAACTTGGAAGTAAAAGAAATGTTTGTAAGTGAAAGGAGTGCGGAACTGGAACGTGTGTTACCTGCGCGCGTGCACGTCTCCCCTCGTTCCTTTGCGACGCTGAAGACAAGAACGAAGACAGACGAGGAGCACACACACCCTTCTACCTTGTTTTTCTTCTTCCTTACCTTCTTCCTCCTCCCTTTTTCAGCCCTTTTTCTTCTTTTGCCTTCTTCTCCCCTCTTGTTCCGTCCGCCTCTGCCTTCTGCCGCTGCCGTGCTCGTACGGGTCGATGGCGTGCGCATGCGCATGCGCGGGAGGGAGGGGATGGTTTTTTTGTTGTTTTGTTTTTGTTTTTGAGTTTGATAGCTCACTGCCGAAACCAGTTCAATATATAAACAGACACGCGTACACGCATATATATATATACAGTATACTGCATGTTTACAGAAAATTCATACACAATAATTACATGGTAATAATATGTAATAACAATGGCTAAACAAAAGGAAGAAAATGGTTTTCAAATGCAATACAAAAAAAACATGGAGGATAAAACATGCATTGTCGACACAAATATGTCACAATAAATCGACGTACACAGCGAAGACTACAGGCACAGTCTTAGGACTACATTTCCCACAGGTCAGTGCGCCTAATGCATTCCCGTCATGCATTGCACCACACTGAAGCTTCTTTCCCCGACACACGCTCCGCCATTGTTGCATCCATTTGAAAGTTCAACATGGCCTCCTCCGACGCGCCATCGGGAGCTGATGCTCACCAGCCCGATTTGGGGAGTGCTATCGCGGCTTTGAATTCTTGGAGCCACCCGGAACTCCAAGCCAAGCTGGCGGAACTGGGCGCGCCTGTGATGGGTAAGAAAAATTTTGGGGGGGAAAAATCACCTGTGTGTAGCTGAATGTTGCTATGCTAACGATTATAGCTATCTTGTAGCCTCTTTCGCTGTTATGTTAACCAAGCAAACTTCTGACCTCATTTACAGTTTATTGTACATTTCTTAATCACCAAACATCCGTAATTTAAGTAGTGTACTCATTTAGCTCCGTGTAGTTACTTATTATTATGAGCATAGCATCGCATAGAGTGAGCTAGTTTTGTCGCGTTCTGAATTTGATGGTGTCTTATTTTTTGCTGCGTAGGTCCAAGAGAGGAGTTGATTGACAGATTGAAAAATTACATGATCCAGGTAAACTCTAAGAAGAATCCGTCGGCTGCTAGCTTATCATATGTGTGTGCTCATTTGTTTTTGCACCCTTTACCCTCTGTAGACGGGAATCCTGTTTGGAAAACCACATGATGACAATGGAGTGGGCGCTCAGGTATTATTTTTCACCTTCTTCCTCATCATCATCATCGTCATCATTTTCATTTATTTCAGGCAATAGTGTACAGTTGAACACAGCAGCAACAATTCATACTGTAGTTTCATAATATGAACAGAAAGTAATAAATACATAAATAAATGAATGTTTCCATCCAAGCTTTTTTTTTTTTTGGTTGTTCAATATCATGTGACCTCCACACCAGATGCCTCCCGGGATGGGGGGAATGCTGCACGCGCCGATGAGCATGATGCACATGCCCATGGAGGGCTCCGGCATGCCACCTCCGGGCCTGTCGCAAGACGACCAGCTGAAGATGGCTCAGCAGAGGGCGGCTATGGTGATGCAGCAGGAGGAGCATGATTCCCGTGTCATGGAGGACCAGGACTTGCTGGAGCAGCAAAACAGGGTAAAAGGGAGGAGACACAAACGTGAATGAAGAGCTGCCCACGTGATGTCACGTCACTTGTTTGCAATCTCAGGCCGCCATGCTGCTGGAGCAGGAACGCCACCAGGACATGGTTCAGATGCAACAGGGTTCGGTGGGCAGAACAATGGCCCCTGTCACCGCAGTCCAAAGTATGTATGTGAGCTTCTTCACTTAGAAAAACCCTTTGGTCTCTCACGGCCTACTTGTGTGTCCTTCAGTTACTTTGGACCCTCACGGTGCACTGCCACCGGGCATCGCCATGCTGGCTGCCCAGCGACATCGATTGCCACCGCCGCCCCCGGGCGAGGACAACAGGGAGGTGAGGAACCTGCAATAAGCAACTGAGGAAAATAATGTTGCGCAACAATTTGATTGGGGGATGTCGTGTTAATTTTGTCTTCCATTTTTAAATTTAGTCTGTTTCAGTCCAACTTGTTAGTTTTTATCACAGTTAGTCAACTTCATCTAATTTTTATTGAGTCCATTTTTAGTCGGACTCTAAATCGAGCATTTTAGAAATGACTTTTTGTCTAGTTTTTGTTGACAAAATTAACACTTACGGTGATGTTCCGTTGAAGGCCTGGCAGGGTGATGAAATCATTATTGGGGGCCCCAAGATCCCTCAGGCCCTAGAGAAAATCCTGCAGCTGAAGGAGATCCGACAGGAGCAGCACGTGGACCCTGCAGGTTGATATCCTGTTAGCCGCTTAACAACAAAGAGCTCTCTCTTTGACAGGATTCTTGCTGACGACCGTCCTGTGTTTTCCACCCGCAGAAGCAGCAGATGTTGACGCGCGCACAGACGGCAGCAATTCTGCGCTCGGCGCGCTGGAGGCGGGAGACGACGACAGCCGCATGTCCAAGAAGGATGTGAGTCTTCCTACTTTTTTTAGGAGGTCAGTATCGTCGCTTGGCCGAGCTGGTAATTTGAGCCCCCCCCCCCGTCAGAAAAACCGCCGGCGCAGGAACCGCAAAAAGAAGAGCAAACGTGCTCAGGAGAAGAAGGAGCAGGGCAAGGGAAAGGAGGCCAGCAACGCCAAGGAGGAGCCAGAAGTGGAGATCGAGTATGTCGCAGAGGAGCCGGACATCTACGACTCCAGCTACATCATCTTCAAGCGCATCTTTGAGGCCTTCAAGGTGAGTCCAAAGATTAGTCTCTTCTTTCATCAGGGGAAAAAAAAAAAGTGTTTTTCTATCTGTTTCCGTTTTTCAGCAATTAGCATTAGAATATAGCTAAGTTTCAACATTATTCACAAATATTCTTAGAATTGTGAGGAAACAGCTTGTTTTCAACTTGGCCCTGGTTGATCTCTTATACTCTGCTGCCACCAGCTGGCCGTTTTTGTAATTACTATTTTTTTCACCTGTTCTCTGCAGTTGGGAGGCTGCATCAAAGCCTTCTGTATGCGCTAGTATAAAAAAAACAAACGTATAAATACGTCTTTGGGACACTTGATGCATTTAAAATAAAACATATTTATACGTTTTTGAGAGCAAATGAGTTAATCTGCTAATTTAAAAACAGTATCTTTGCCGTTCTTGAATACATTCAGAATACATTCATCATACATCAGATGTATTTCCACAGTGACACAAATGCTGAATGTATCCAAAACTTGCTCTTAATTGCCTTTCTGGTTGTTATACACTGTGGATTTCTGAACATGTTATATACTGTCTTCCCATCCCCACTTGTTGCTGATGGTAAGACGCAAAAGATTTTGCTGTAAAAGCAATATTATGCTCAGAATCTTCTGCAGCACGGACAAATGTGAGAAGCTGCCATTGTTGGGCATAAATGTTGGTGGGTTGTGTGAGAAACACGTCATCTCAGGAAGGGTGCATACTGTTTTGGATGGGGTCAAACCTCGTTTTGTGATCGAATGGTGCAAGGTCATCATTCTGAGTGACTCCTGACACTAACAGCATGTTACTCTTTTATGAGAAAGGAAGAATATATTGCGTTTAAATGGCAAAATACTGTCTGATCATGGTTATTTTAAAAAGGGCTAATATCAACCAATTAAAACTGCCTGACTGATTAATCGGTCGCGCTCTAGACAAAGGAACATAATGAACAATGATTTGATTCACAGCTTACTGACGATTTGAAGAAGGAGAAGGAGAAAGAGCCCGAAAAGGCAGAAAAGCAGGAAATTGGCTTCCTGAGGAAGAAAGGCTTCGAGTTGGAGAGAAAAGACAGCGATGACAGCGACGAGGTTGGACCGTTCTCCTTTTCATGTTCACACGTCTGTTTGGTTCCAGAATGTAAAAATGGCTGCGTTCAGATTGGAATCACTCCCCAATAATACACTTTGTTTGTTGTTGTTTTTTTGGGGTCCCAAACCCAACAGGATGTCCGCCCAGATGTTCCCAAGTTGTCCAAGAAGAAGTTGAGGAGGATGAATCGTCTCACGGTGGCCGAGCTCAAGCAGGTAAGCCGCGCCAGCGTGCCCTCAGCCGGAGTCGAGTCGATGACTGCGACCCGTGTTCTGCCCTGTGAGGTTTACCTGTTTGACATCTATTAAACACAACACAACACAAAAAGGAGAGAAGACACTCTCTCTCTTGCAAGGAGAGAGAGTAGAGGAACTGAAGATACAATTCACTTCTGCACTCTCTGAAGAGTCCTTTTCTCACCCTCTCTTTTTATTTGGCTTCCATGTGGCCACGCCCCTAGTCACATGGGTGTTCTAACCCTAAAAATGTAAATGCAAGGCATAGTTGGAACACGTGTACTTGTTTGTCTATGTGTTGTGCATGTGAGTGGAAGATTGCTGAGTACATGTGGTCAAGTTTGCAATCATTACTTAATAGAAAACAGGCGGCCTCAGCAGACTGGCTCGAACCATTCTGCTGCCTTAGATGTTGTGGTTCTTCAGCTTCATGAGCAAAGCATTCTTCATTGCAAGCAGAAACAATTATTCACTGCAAGCAGAAGCAATTCTTTGCAAGCAGAAGCAGTTCTTCATTGCAGCAAATGTCTGATAACTTATTTACAATTATTCCGACACGCTCACCCAGTTGGTAGAGCGTCCGGACGTCGTGGAAATGCACGATGTGACGGCTCAGGAGCCCAAGCTGCTGGTACACCTAAAGGCCACTCGGAACACGGTGCCGGTTCCTCGCCACTGGTGCTTCAAGCGCAAGTACCTCCAGGGCAAGAGGGGAATCGAGAAGCCGCCGTTCCAACTCCCGGAATTCATCCGAAGGACTGGCATCCAGGAGATGAGGGAGGCCCTGCAGGAGAAGGTGGGTTGGGCTCGACCGCGCCGTTGCAGGCTTTTATGAATTTGGGGGATCAGTTGTGCGTTCCATTTTCAGTTGGCAATTGAAAATGAATCAGTTGAGTTGACGTTATCCTCCTGTCCCATATCCTCCTTCTGAATAACAAATGTCATTTCTTCCTTTCTTTTTGAAAATAAACAGAATGAATGAATGATACACGTTACTTTTTATTGTGTCGTGCAGGAGGATGCCAAAACCATGAAGACCAAAATGAGGGAGAAAGTTCGTCCCAAGATGGGCAAGATTGACATCGACTATCAAAAACTTCACGACGCCTTCTTCAAGTGGCAGATCAAACCCAAGCTGACCATCCACGGAGACCTTTACTATGAGGCACGGTGTATTATAGTTTGGGAATTTTTAATTTTAGTTTGTTTTGATTTTGTTATGTTTTATAAATTAAGTTAGTTTTAATTAGTTTTCAGGGTGGTTCTGTTAGTTTTTATTAGTTTGTTATTTAATACATGCTTAGTTATAGTTCAGTTTTAGTTTTTTTGTTTTTGTTTTTTTGTTTTTTAAACGTGTATTACTTGTATGCAATATTTAAAAGGAATGCTGTTTTTTAATATCGAAATAAATCGGCTTCAAATCACATTTAAAATCATCCCCAAAGCCTCGTGCATTAAATTAATTGCAAAGACAAAAATGAATTACATTTTTGCTAGAATTATAGTTAGTTGTTGTTAGGTTTTTATTTTTTCATTTTGAGTTTTGTTTATAAATTTAGTTAGTTTTAATTAGTCTTCAGCAATGTTCCCTCTAATTTTCTGTGTGACTGTGCATTCACGCAAACTTCTTGAGCATTCCGTGGATTACGGTGAGCGACATCCACGGATCTATATACAGACTCTCAATGCCACTTATATCACCACAGCGAGAAGTGAAGCCACCGGCAGACATCTTACATTGCCACCCACTAAGCCGACCAAACTTGAAAATATTCGTTTTCCTGCAGCGTTTTCATATTAATTTACTGTCTCCATAGTGAAATGTCGCCATGCGTGGCGTATGGTTGTACCAATAAGACTGCAAGAAGCGCTACATGCACATTTCACTGTTCTGAAATTAATGCATATATACATTTTCTCTTATAAACTATATCTGTGAGGGCTATTCAAAGACCATGAACAATGAAATGAACGCAAAGGCCATCAGTATAAAATTAGCCGTGAAATGTAAACCTAACTGAGTCCATTTTATATACAGTAAGCTCTTGACAACATCAGACATTCACATGGCAGCCAAACCAGTATTATACCTGTCCAAAACCTGAGATCATAAATTACATGATGTATGCAAACAGTAAATACAGCTGCAGGTTAGCATTTTTTTTTAATGCGCAGCAAGGCATTTGCTGTGCGCTGTGGTGGTGAGAGTACTGCGCAATTGCGGACTCGCGCAGTTTAGAGGGGACATTGGTCTTCAGTGTGGATCTGTTAGTTTCTATTAGGCACAGTTATATAATAAATGCTTCATTTTAGTTAGTTTCAGTATTAGTTTTTTTTTAATTTTTTTATTTTTTTTATTTTTTAATTGTGTATTACTTGTGCGCAATATTTAAAAAAAACATCATGGGAGCAACGTCATCTGAAGGTGCTTTTCTATTGGCTGCTGCTAGATGACGTCACTCCTGTGTGACACACTTTCAAACGTCCTTATTCTGGTTAATATTAAAATAAATCTACTTAAACTCACATTAAAAATCATCCCCAAAGGCTCATGCATTCAATTAATTAGTAAAGACTAAAACAAAGGACATTTTTGCTATCATTATAGTTCGTTTTGTAAACATAAAATGTAGTTTTCAGTTAGTTTTCGTTTTTTTTTTTGAAGCATTTTTGTTTTTATTTTATTTTAATGAAATTATTTTTTTAATTTTAGATTTAGTTAAATAAAATAACCTTTATACGAAATAATGACATCGCCCCCCCCCCCGTCAATGTCGTTGCCTGTGCTTGCCGTACATTTAAGGGTAAAGAGTTTGAGACTCGCCTGAAGGAGAAGAAGCCCGGCGACCTTTCCGAGGAGCTGCGCATCGCATTGGGAATGCCGGTCGGCCCTGTGAGTTTTCTGCCCCCGTGGGTCGAACTCCCTGTGGCAATGTTGAGCGTCTATCAATTGGTGTGCATTTGTCTCTTTTTTTTTTTTTTTTTTTTTTTTTTCTTTTTTTTTCTCCCCCAGAACTCCCACAAGGTTCCGCCCCCCTGGCTCATCGCCATGCAGAGGTATGGCCCCCCTCCGTCATACCCCAACCTCAAGATCCCGGGACTCAACTCGCCCATCCCCGAGGTATTCAAGTGGCATGACCAGAGGTGGCAAAAAATACTCGCACTCTGCAGTGATATGAATAACCCAAATTTTGAGGCGAGCTGTTAATCGGCTGATTTCACGCTTCACAACAAGCAGCAGATAGACTCCCAGTTAGGGGTGGGAATCTCTGACATGAGGCCGATTCGATATGTATCTCGATACACAAGTTGCGATTCGATTGAAAAACGATTATCTTTCAGAACAGAACGGTTCGATTAAGTTTGGGAACGATAAAATTTTCGATTCGATACGACTAATTTCAATATTCAAAACTTATAGTGACATTTGTTGCTTGTAAACATTAATCTTAAAACACCACAAATTTTTACAGTATCTACAAATGTGTAAAAAAAGAACAACAACAATGTCTTCTATATTTTTATATATTGAATCATTTATTTAAATGGACCGGAACAAAGGGCTGGGCGATATGACTGAAAAATGTATCAGTTTAAATATTTATTAGTTGTTATTGACAGTTATAATTGTTTTTTGTTTTTTAATTCAAAATCAGGATCAGGAAAACAAAAGGCTGATAATTCAATTTGAAATATAAATATTTAACCTTTAAAAAGACACCAACACAATTAAACAGAATATGTCCACATTGTGAAGTATTTCAGAAACATAAATTTAAGACATGACATAAACCTACCGTCCAGCCAAAAGAAATATGAAGCCACCTTATGGAACAATAAATCTATCAAACACATTTTAACAACTTAATATATCCAAAAATATTTACAAAAGTGCATTTCCCTTTTTATTAAAATTTTTTGTTTTTAACAATTTTTGTTTTTCTTTGCCATCACATTCATTTTTGGTTAATGTATGACATATTTTTTGTTTTTTTTAATCTGAGACACGATGATGACCACGGAATCACGACTGTTTGTTTTGTTTTTTGGGCTGTCGTTCATTTTGAGTTTGATGACGTAATTGCGGGCACGTCTCAGTTCCCTGCTGCTCATGCTAGTTGTGTACATTGACAGGGAGCCACAAACTGAGAAATGAGATACTTGCAGTGTGCGTTTAGCTTAGCTGGTGTGTTGGCTGTGGGACATACCTGTGTCGTTTGAATCCATGCATTGGATCGTCACGGGAGTTATTCTTTTTGGCTCGCGCGCAGTACCAACGCCGGCCCGGGACATACAAGTGCACCGAGAGGACTCGATAGCCATGGGAAATACCGAGATGTACGGCACCGGCTTCTGCTTGTCTCCACTGTTGCATGTTGTCACTCGTTGTGCGCGCGCGCGCCGTGTCGCGAGCACGGCGTTGACGGTAGGCTCCCCCCCAAGGTGCGTAACGTCTTTGCATTATGTTTACAACATCCGGGGAATGAAGCGTCTCTGAGTGCTACTTTGCTAGCTCTCTGTAAACGCGGAAGTAGCTTGAATAGTGCTGCTACTGAAATGTAAACAAAACAAGTAGAGCACGGTGCAGAACTCTTGCTATTGTTATGAAAACCATAAAGCCTCACTCGCAACCGATTCACAGCAACGCGATATCCGGTCCACAGCTTTACAAGCAATGTATCTAAGGATTCCCGGCGGATTTTGTATCGGTTGACAAGTCTGCTACCGATACGGCCGTTTAGCTCCCCTTGACGACCGATGGTTCGGTCGAATCGGTTTTTTGTCCCACCCCTACTCCCAGTTGAGGGTTACTTTCAAACTAAATATAAAATGAAAGTAAATGTTAATGTTTTGATATCTTGACACGAAATAGTGCTTGCACTTGGAGGAAAAATAAAAATAAACTCGCCAGTGTTGGCTCATGTCTTCAAAACGTGTCGCTATAGCTAAATATAACTGAAAAAGGAACCTTTATTTATTTATTTATTTTTAATAGATCAGACAGGTAATTTTTGAACACGAGAAGCTGTCCGACGCCACCCCCCCGACCCCCTCGCCAAGATCAAACAATTCTAGAGAATCTGAACCACAGGGAATATTTTACTTCTCCAAACATTTTGCATCATCATTCTTATGAGTCACATTCTGCCATCCTTCCATCCTGTTGTCCCATTTTTTAAATAATTATTTTGTATTTATTTGATCATTTGTGTTTTTATTTATTAATTTATATTTATTTATTTATTATTTTATCATTACTGTTATTATTTTCAGGATTAATATAGAATTTGTTGTCAAATGCATGGCGCAAGAGTTCGAAACACTAAAATTAAAGTGACACTTGACCCAATGAACAATGTAAATATTTTGTCCAGAATTTGAATTGAATTTGATTACGTCATTATTTTTCATGTACAATTAATACCTTTTAAATTTCATTTTTCTACCTGACTGATGATGACATCACCTGTGGTGACCGATCAAGGCTCACCTATTTTTTGGGTTTGGTCAGTAAACTGAGCCATGATTGGACATAAGCTACGTACTTCCTCAGCACAGGTGATGTCATCATCAGTCGACAGCAAGTGGAAAAAATTACTTTTTAAAGCTATTGTACATGCAAAATAATGAAGTTACCACATTAATGATGGACAAAATATGAACTTTTTACTGCTGAAAATGGCTCAACGAGTCAAGTATCCCTTTCAGTCCAGATACCCGAGCCTCCTCTTCCTTCTCGTTTCCTTCAGAACTGCACGTTCGGTTACCACGCCGGCGGCTGGGGGAAGCCCCCCGTGGACGAGATGGGCAAGCCGCTTTACGGCGACGTGTTTGGGACCAACTCGGCTGACTTTCAGGTGAGCAGCTGGCGCGGCCGCCACCTCCTCCGGTGCGAAGGGCTCTCCTCCGAGACGTGCGCTCAAACTGGTGCCGGCTTGATGTGAGCAGTCCAAAGCGGAGGAGGAGGAAGTGGACCGCACGCCGTGGGGAGAGCTGGAGCCTTCCGATGAGGAGTCTTCCGAGGAAGAAGAGGAGGAGGAGGAGAGCGACGAGGAGAAACCGGACGAGACGGGATTCTTCACGCCAGCGGACAGGTAGAAAGCGACGAGGTGGCATTATTACATGACGTTCACGTGAGACAAATCTCACAGGGGACAATGTCACAAATATTAGACAATACAGTGTTCCCTCGTTTTCCGCTGGGGTTAAGTTCCAAAAAATACCCGCAATAAATGAAATCCGCGAAGTAGTTAGCTTTATATTTTACAACTCTTATAAATGTTTTAAGGCTCTAAAATTCCCGACCGCACAATTTATACACTTTTCTCATTGAGGCATTTTCATGTTCTCACATTTCTCTCTTGTTCAAACATTGACAATGTTCAAACCTTCATAAATTTTATAAAATGGGTATATTACTGTAAAAAAATATGCAAAATTGCACTTAAAAAAAAATCTGCGATACAGCGAGACCGCGAAAAGTGAACCGCGTTATAGCGAGGGAAGACTGTAATACCATGGTAATTGTGAGGTGTAGGGAATAAATAATGATTTTTTTTTTTTCCAGCGGGCTTATCACGCCAGGAGGCTTCTCATCCGTCCCCGCCGGCATGGAGACCCCTGAACTCATCGAGCTGAGAAAGAAAAAGATTGAGGAGGCAATGGATGGGTGAGATGTTCCGTCTCGCGCTGTCTCTCACTCTCACACTCTCTCAATTTCGCTTTCCCTCTTGCTCTCTCACTCTCACTCTCACACTTTCTTTCCTACTCTCTCTATTTCACACTCACTCACTCACTCTGCCACTCTGTCTCTCTCTCACTCACCCTCTGTCACTCTCACACATCTCCCACACACTCACTCTCTCTCACATTCACTCTTACACTCTCTCCCTCGCACTTTCTCTCACTCACTAACTCACTCTGTCACTCTCACTCTCTCACTCACTAACTCACTCTGTCACTCTCACTCACCCACTCACTCACACTCTCTCTCACTTTCTCACTCACTCACTCTCATTCCCTCACTCTCTCATTCTCACTCTCTCATTCTCACTCTCACACACACTCACTCTCTCTCACATTCACTCTTACACTCTCTCTCTCCCTCGCACTCTCTCACTCACTAACTCACTCACTCACCCTCTCTCACTCTCTCACTCATTCCCTCACTCTCTCATTCTCACTCTCTCACACACACTCGCTCACTTGCTCGCTCTATCACTCACACTCATTCTGTCACTCTCAGAAAGTCACTCACTTTCTCACTATCGCACTCAGACTCACTCACACACTCAAACTCACGCTCTCTTACTCTCACATTCTCTCTTGCACTCTCGCTCTCTCTCGCATTCTCTCTCGCGCTCTCCCTCCCTCTTTCTCACTCTCTCACTCACTCACTCACTCACTCTTGAACTTATTCTTCTCCTTCCAGCAACGAGACGCCACAGTTGTTTACCGTCCTTCCAGAGAGACGAACGGGCCCAGTGGGCGCCGCCATGATGGCCTCCACGCACATCTACGACATGTCAGCGGTGAGTGACGAGCACACGCACAGACTTTCTACTTATTTTCTTAGTTTGCGCCGGGAGGTTTTTTACGGGTGAGTTTGTGCCGCCTCCCCCAGGCCATGGCGGGGCGCAAGGCCGGCATCGGTGATACACACGGCGTGGAGGTGGCGCTGGCGCCCGACGAGTTGGAGCTGGACCCGATGGCGATGACGCAGAAGTATGAGGAGCACGTGCGCGAGCAGCAGGCTCAGGTGGAGAAGGAGGACTTCAGCGACATGGTGGCTGAGCACGCCGCCAAACAGAAGGTACCCAGTGACATCAGGACGATGATGATGATCATAGATTTTTTTTATTTTTTTTTATTTTTTTTAAGAACATGCAATACAAATAAAATAAAGTGTACATTATAGCCTTCCATTACCGCCGGACCAAAAAAAGAGAAGTTAATACTTAATTTGATTTTTTTTTTTTTTTTACATTTGATTGATTGATTTTGATTTGATTTGATTTGACATTTCACTTTTCACGACAGTAACTTAAATTATCCATCAAGTAATGTGCATATTTTAAAATATGCATCATTTAAAAAAAAAAATACCTACATCACACAGTCATTTCTTTTTCCCTGTCTTCCACAACTGAAGATATATCGGTCCTCCCTGTACTAACTTGTGGCCTATATTTTAATGATGACAATGTCATGCCTCACAATTACCTTGTGACCCCCCAGCAAAAGAAGAGGAAGGCTCAACCACAGGACACGCGAGGCGGTGCCAAGAAATACAAAGAGTTCAAGTTCTAGACAAGAAGACATTTTATTTACTTTTTACCTTCATTATTGTGAGAACCCTGTTATGGTTATTTTTTTTGTAAATAAATTTCATTCAATCAACCAATGCTGTTTTTTTTTTTTTTTTTTTAAATACATTTTTATTTTTATTAAGTGTTCAATCTGAGGCCACTCAGGCGCATCATGTGGTTCACATACAAATGCAGACACACGCATACAATGTTATGTTTCTTTGACAACTCTGGCTGCTTGCCTGCTAACAAGTGTACACTTGATGGACTTGGCGTCACCTGATACGTCTTAGTATGAAAGGTGACCCTGCTCGGATTATCTGTTAACTAACCTCGTGTAATCGTCTCCTTCTAATCACCTCTTAAATGGTGAAAGTGTGATTCAAATTCCTTCTGGGTGGCCACGCCCTCCACATGACGGGAAGCAGTGAGCGTTACAAAAAAGGATTTCATAATTTTCCACTGTTGATTTTCAACATGTAAAGCGTGTTAGCTTTTTTTTTGTTTCACTGTGTAAAAGTAGCTCAAATAAAAGTCAAAAACTCGTTTTATCTGCTTCTCATGAACGGTAGGGGTGCACGTCGACCACGGGAGCGCGCACGTTCCCCACGCACGTACGCCGAGAAGCGGCGGCGCGCGCTCCCAGTGATTTCCGCTTCCTGCGAGGTAGCCACGACGTACTCGAGTCGACAGTGTGACCGTCGTGGTTGCGCTGCTTGATTGCTGCCTGGCGGCCATTAACGCGCGCGCACACGCCACCTTCGTCGAGTGCGGAAAGGAAAAAAACGCGGAGGAGGAGGAAGCGGAGAGGACGGCGGGCGAGCCTCCTGTGAAAGCCAGCCATGGAGCGAGGCTCAGGAGGGGGGCTGCCGCAGCCTTCCAAGCCCGTCAGCATCTCATCGAACCGGCCGGTTCACATGAACTTGTTCGCCACCTGGGAAGTGGACCGTTCCTCGCCCAGTTGCGTGCCCAGGTACGACGAGGGGGGAAATGGGGCGAGCTCTTCGAGGGAGTCGTTCATGAGGGGGAAGGGGGGTGGAGGTCACCTTTTGTTTACCTGCTACATCCTTTTTTTGCGTGCGTCACGTGACCCCCCCCCCCAAATTCACCTGAGCTGACGTTAACGCGCATTCCTTCTCGTCAATGACATCATATTGTCATGACTAATTCCACCCTGCCGTATTTGCAACGCAGATGTGTAGGTCGTGCTAAGTGCTGGTTCCAGCCTGTTGCCATGACAACGCAGCCTTTCAACCCGAGGCATCCAAGATGGCTGTTTTAAGGTCTTTTAAAAAAACCAAACAAAAACAAAAACAAAAAAAAAACAGTACTGTCATACTTGTGTTGTTGTCGCAACACCCCAACCGCTTCCTGTTTACCCAGACATTAGTGATGCTCTTCCAGGAAGTGATGTTGAAATATTGCCTGCTCACACGAAACTGGAAGCTCTTCACTGGCCTGAGTGGCCTCTGACTTCAAGCTGGTCTTATGATGTGCCATGTGCATGCAACAACAACTATCCCCCTGCATATTGTGGTTCATTGTTTGTACATGTGCCTATACGGTACTACAATATTTGCAGGTGGCCTCAGCTCAGACATCGTGAAAACTTGTTTTACTACTGGGGTTAATTTTAGCTGCAATTGTGAGACCAGTTTTCAATTTCTCTCTTGTCTGTCATTTATTTATTTATTTATTTTAAACAAGCATGTCTGATTTCACAGAAAAGAAGGAACTTAAACAAGCACTACACCTTGTTTTGAGACTATAAATATATAAGAAGTGTTTAATGAAACGGATTTATCCCCCAATCACAAGCAGTCTAACTCGGTCATTATTAAGCAAGTCACACGCGAGAGTTAGCTATGATAGTGTAAATTTTTTATCTGGCCACTCCTTTCTCCTGCATATAGCGGAGTGATTACCACGATTATGTTGTGATGTCATATGATCAGCTAGCCTTTGCTATTGTCATGTACTGCGGCCAGGCTCTTCAGCTTGACCCTGAAGAAGCTGGTCCTGCTCAAGGAGTTGGACAAAGACCTCACCTCGGTGGTCGTAGCCGTCAAACTACAGGTGAGCGCTGCACGTGTTACATTTGGACGTGTGCGGTGTTTGTTTTTATCCCCCGTGCGACGTGTTCTTCAGGGTTCCAAGAGGATCCTTCGCTCCAACGAGATCCTTCTGTCGGCAGCGGGCCTGACTGAGACCGACCTTCAGCTCACCTTTTCCCTGCAGGTAAACGTCAGTCTCAATCTTGTCAAGCAAAGTACACTGTGTTCCAACTACATTTGAATTATTAGGGTTGGAACACCTTTGGAAGTAGGGGCGTGGAAACCAAATGAAAGGAGAGGGTGAGGAGGGGCCAATTTACTCTTGTGTGTGTGCGCAGTACCCTCACTTCCTGAAGAGGGATGCCAACAAGCTGCAGATCATGCTGCAGCGCCGGAAGCGCTACAAGAACCGGACCATCCTGGGCTACAAGACGCTCGCCCTGGGCCTCATCAACATGGCCGAGGTACGTCGTCGTCGTCGCCCCTGTCAAGCGTGCGACAAGCGTGACCGGCAGTGTCTCCTCGCGCAGGTGATGCAGCACCCGAGCGAGGGTGCCCAGGTCCTCGGCCTGCACAGCCAGCTGAAGGACGCCTCGCTGCCTGTGGCTGAGATGCGCGTCTACTCGCTGTCCAGCCAGCCCATCGACCACGAGGGACCCAAGGCCAAGATGTCGGGTATGGCCTCCATATTGGCCGATGATGCCAACGTAGATTTTGTTGTTGTTGTTGTTGTTGTAGGATTCAGCAACGTTTTAGAATACCATAGCAACCGTTTTTTCATTGAGTCCTTTTCTGTTCAGACCGATCTCCAGACATCGACAACTACTCTGAGGAGGAAGAGGAGAGCTACTCGTCCGAGCAGGAGGGCAGCGATGATCCCATCCACGGACAAGTAGGCAGCATGTTTTGATTCTCAAACCTTCCTTGTTTTGTCCAATCAGCCTGGTTTGGCATCTTTTAGCTGCCACTAGTGTTCATTTTATCCGCCATTTTTAAATTAAGTCTCAGTTTTTAGTCCAGTTTCAATCACGCTTGTTAGTTTTTATCATCCTATTTTTATTTAATCTATTTTTTTTATTTAATCAATTTTTAGTCGCATGCAGCTTTTAGTCTTTATTTTAGTCCAAGGAAACATCATTTTATATTCATATTTTTTTGTCAGCAGATAATGTTAAATATTTGGGATTTAAAACTATTTTACATAAAAAAAAATTCTCATCTTTTTCATGAAAAACAACTTCACACGCAATTACAGTATATCAACATGTGGCTACTATGGCTCCATGCTATAAGCTACAAGTAGTAAGTTAGCCAGCATTAGTTAGCGGTTGGATTAACATTATTGTTGGAACGTTATAGCCGTTGGATTACTTTTTTTATTTTTTTATAAACCTTTCGCCATCAATCCACCTCCTGCCTGTCCCATGTGTTTGTGTATCTTGCACTGTCTAGCTGCATATTTGAAAGGGGGTGTGTCACTGTGTGTCACATGACAGATTAGCAGAGACAAGATTTTACAAAATTACATCAGTTTGTTCATGAACTAAAATGTCCATCGATTTTAGTCCAGTTTTTATTAAGCGAACTACATTTGGGTCTCATCTTTATGAGTCGATGAAAATGTTAGCATGCTAATGTTAATTTAACATACCAATGTTAATGCTAACTTAGCATGCTCATGCTAAATTAGGATGATAATGCTAAGTTAACATGCTAATGCTAAATTAGCATGCTAATTAATGCTAAGTTAGCATGCTAATGCTAAGTTAGCATGTTAATGTTAATTTTAGCTTAGCGTGCTAATGACAAGTTAGCATGTTAATGCTAATGCTAAGTTAGGATGCTAATGCTAAGTTAGGATGACAATGCTAATGCTAAATTAGCAGGCTAACGCTAATGCCATGTTAGCATGCTAATGCTAGCCTAGTTTAGTTTTAGTCCGGTGAAAAATGTGTGTTGACGAAATTATTTTTGTTTCGTTGTCGTAATTAACACCAGCTGACACCAATGTTTCTCATCCTGTCCGTTTAAGTATCTGTACGATGAAGATGAGGAAGTGAGGAAGAAAAAGCCCAGGCGCAAGCTGGCGTCCAATGCCGCCATCACTAGGGTGAGCTCTTCTTGCGCACTAGTTTGGACATCTGCCGGTCATCTTGATCTTTTTCATCGTGGCCATCATGTTCTTCATCTTGGCTTGCAGCAGCCAAACATTAAGCAGAAATTCGTGGCCTTGCTCAAGAGGTTCAAAGTCACTGACGAGGTACGTATGGATGGCGGAGGAGGAGGAAGGGGGGGCGGGGGTGTCGTGGTTTGCGGCTCACCTGTGCCTGTCGCGTCCAGGTGGGCTTTGGACTGGAGCACGTATCCAGGGAGCAGATCCAGGAGGTGGAGGAGGACCTGGACGAGCTCTACGATAGCCTGGAGATGTACAACCCCAGCGACAGCGGGCCCGACATGGAGGAGACCGACAGCATCATGAGCACGCCAAAACCGAAACTCAGGTAACAGCACCCCCTGGTGGACTCGAGTGATAACCACAGCATAAAATCCCACCAACAACGTGTTTTTTCATGAGAATAACAGTTTACAATATTTAATTTTATTTAAAAAAAAATTATTATGAGGTTTATGAGGTTTAGTTTAGTCAAAGCAAAAAATTTCCGAACACTATTTATATTTTTTATGGCACCTTTTACCAGCTATTTGCTGAATATCTTCCTTATTTGTCTTTTTTTGTGTTCTGAAATGCACTCGGATCACAAGATGCCACTTAGACTTGTTTAATAGGAAAGTAGTACATTGTTGTCAAGGAGTACGTTGTGATACCCCTAGACCAGAGGTGCATGTGCACTTAAGGTGGACCCCCCCCCCCCAAAAAAAAAAAAATCAAATAATCTGTAAGCCATTTTATTTTTCAGGGTAATAATAATAATATTACAAGATGTGTTTGAATTTGAAATGCAAATAGCGTATCAACGCATTAGCGTGCTAACTTAGCATTAGCATTACCATGCTAACTTAGCATTAGCATTAGTATGCTAAGTTAACATTATCATTAGCATGCTAAGTTAGCATTAGCGTGCTAAGTTAGCAATAGCATTAGCGTGTTAAGTTAGCAACAGCATTAGCATGCTAAGTTAGCATTAGCATGCTAAGTTAGCAATAGAATTAGCATGTTAAGTTAGCATTAGCATTGGATGCTAAATTAGCATTGGCATGCCAACTTAACATTAACATTTGCTTGCTAACTTAGCATTAGCATTAACTTAATATTAGCATGTTAAATTAGCATTAGCATGCTATATTAGCATTGGCATGCTAACTTAATATTAAAATGAGCATGCTAACTTAGCTTTAGTATTAGCATGCTAACTTAGTATTGACATTCGCATGCATAGCCAGAAGGCGGCAGTGTTAAATGCTCTTTGTGTGCAGGCCCTTCTTCGAGGGCATGTCCCAGTCCAGCTCCCAGACGGAGATTGGAAGTCTGAACAGCAAAGGCAGTTTGGGCCGGGACACTCTGAGCCCGGTATGTTAGCATGGGGTGGTGGTCACAGGCTCATTTCGTGTGTTTGTGTGCGCGCGTCATACGATGAGCAACGTTCCGCCAACAGGGGGAGCCGCCTCTTGCCGACAAGATGAAAACGTCCCGCAGCCACATCCTGGACGAGGCGCTGTCGGAAAGCGAGACGCCGGTATGAACTTTCTGCATGTGTTTATTGTGTGTGGAACATTGAATGTTTTTATGTTGTTTTGCAATGTAAACTGTTGATTGGTTACTGTTTGACGTGTGTGTACGCAGGAAGGGGCAGATCAGGAGCTGTTCGCCGACGCCGCCCCCAGCATTACAGTGTCCGTGGCGGAGAAGCCCCGTACGCCCATGAAGACGGGCAAAAGTGAAAGCCAACCGTCGCCGTCGCCACGGTAACCAGAAAGCAGCCATGTTGGGCCAGCTTTGTTGCCACTACCCCCAAAACCCTAATAGACCGTTTCGCCATGAGGTCACACTTACTTCGTGCACAGTCAATTCTGTCGTGTAAACTTGACTCTATTTAAGAGTTAATTTGACTCTTATTTAGATATGACCCAAATAGATTCAGATTTAGAGTGTAAAGGCTAAGATAGACATGAGGAAGAGAGTAAAATGAAAATGGCGGATAGCTGTGTCTTGGTCTATTTTGCGCAACCTCGAAGTTGACAAAAAATGATAAACGTGTTTGTTCTCCGGATATTGCAGGTTGGACGGAGGACACACCCCCTCCAGGCAGAAGCGCAGCAGCAGCACGCCCATCAAGTCCAAAGCGCCGAGCGAGCGTGCCAACAGCTCCGACTCGGAGAGGTCGCCTGAGCTGGGACATGGCACGCCGGTAAACACGGCCCGCCCGACACCGCCTCGCTTTATATTCCATCGTCGCTTTTAATTAAACCGAGCGCTCACCTGTCTGCGTGCGTGTAGGTGCTGCGGAAGGCGATGTACGACCAGCTCAACCACATCTTGTTGGCGGACTCGGCCCTCCCAGAGAGCCTCATCCTGGTTAACGGCGCAGACTGGCAGGGGCAGGTAAGGCCTTGAATGTGACGCTTCGGCCTTTACCGCCTTTTCACCTGTAATGTACGTGCGTGCGTGTCATCTTTTTGTGTCAGTACGTGCTGGAGCAGCTGCAGGCGCACAAGCAGCCGGTGGTGTGCACATGCTCGCCTGCCGAGATCCAGGCCGTCCTGTCTGCCGTTCTCACGCGGATCCAGAAGTTGTGAGTACTCGTGTGGCACCAAGTGTTCATTTTGTCTGCCATTTTGAAATTTCGTCTCAGTTTTAGTCCAATTTTAGTCACGCTTGTTAGTCTTGATCACAGTTAGTCAATCTCATCCCATTTTTAGTCCAATATAAATCTAGCATTTTAGTCTTTATTTTAGTCCAAGAAAGCAGAATTTTATTCGTCTAGTTTTAGTCAACAAAAACTGTCAACATTTTAGTCTAGTTTTAGTCAGAACAACCATTTTATCCCTGTATTTTTTCTTTGTCAGTAGATTATATTGAAGCTTTTCGGATCTAAAACAATTTCACATCAAATTTTCTCTAATCTTTTGGATGAAAAACAACTTGACACACAATTACAGTGGCTACTATGGCTCCATGCTACCAGCTAGCAAGTTAACCAGCAGTCTCGTTAACATTATTGTTGGAACGTTATAGCCGTTGGATTCATGTTAAAGGGATACTTCACACATTGAGCCATTTTCAGCAGTAAAAAAGTTCATATTTTGTCTATAATCAATGTAGTAACTTCATTATTTTTCATGTACAGTTAATACCTTTCAAAAGTAATATTTCAACCTGCTGTAGACTGATGATGACATCACCTGTGCTGAGGAAGTAGGTAATGACCAATCATGGCTCAGTTTGTTGACCATACCCAGAAAACAGGTGAGCCATGATTGGCCGCTATCTACTTGCTCAGCAAGGTGATGTCATCATCAGTTAACAGCAAGTAGAAAAATTACTTTTTAAAGGTATTAATTGGATATGAAAAATAATGAATTTATCAAATTCATTCTGGACAAAATATTCACTTTTCACTGCTGAAAATTGTTCAATGTGTCAAGTATCCCTTTAACTCATTTGCACGGAAAAGCGTATAAATACATTCTATTTTAGAAATAAAATGTCCATAGATTTTCGTTCAGTTTTTATTAAGTGAAGGACATTTTCGTCTCGTCTTCGTTAGTCGACGAATATGCACACTGATTTAGTCTCGGTTATTGTTTATGAATGAGGGATTTTGTCAAGTCTAAGTCTAGTTTTAGTCGGGTGAAAAAATGCGTGTTGACGTTTCGTTTTTGTTGACGAAATTAACACTAGTTCCAACTATGTTTTGCATTTGCATTATTAGGTTTGGAACTAGGAGCGTGGAAACCAAATAAAAGGAGAAGGTGAGGAGGGGATTTTTTCAGAGAGTGCAGTCAGTTCCTCTCCTCTCTCCTCGCGAGCTTTGAACTGAGTGTCTCTCGAAATTAACAATGCCACCGCACACCTTGGATATGACGTACAAAGAAAATCAAAGGGTGCATATAATCGATGCATGTTTTTTTGCCTTTTGCCCGTACAGCTGCAACTGCAACGCTTCCATGCCGCGCGCGGTGAAGGTGGCGGCGGTGGGCAGTCAGAGTTATCTGGCTGCCATCTTGCAATTCTTCGTGACGCAGTTGGCCAACAAGACATCGGACTGGCTCGGACACATGCGCTTCCTGGTGGTTCCTCTGGGTACGGCGCGGCGCTCGATAAGCCCCGCCCACCTGCAGCTCATCATGACACCCTCCTCGCGTTCCCTCCTCCTCCTCAGGCTCGCATCCCGTCGCCAAGCATCTGGGTGCCCTGGACAACCGCTACAACGCCTCCTTCCTGGACAGCGCCTGGCGAGATGTCTTCAGCCGCAGCGAGCCGCCGCCCACAGGTGACGTTCCCGCCGGTGATGTCATCAGTCGGGCGTCTGTGTTGTCCAGACCAACTCAACTTTATTTATAAAGCACTTTAGAACAAGCATTGCTGTAGGATAGAGTGCTGTATATGGAACAGAAATCGTTCATGCAGTAAAGATGAAGATAAGTAAAACAAGAACAAAACAAACATTGTCAGTAAGTACAAGTAAATAAAATTTCAATAAATTAATAACAAGTAGGTGAGGGAGTGAATAAATAAATAAAAAAAACAGTAAATATCAGTATTTGTGCTTCACGTTCTAATTTATTTGCTCTTAATTTGGAATGAAAAAGTGACTATTCTCGTCACCAATGTCCAACATGAAAGACTAAAGCCACCTAGTGGCAGATACATTACCTTAACACAAACTTGTGATTTAATGCTACACACTCCTTTTTAACTATGGAGTACAAATAATTTCACGAATTGCAGTAAAATGACTGTATCAATGAACTAAAAGATACAACCACATTTGTATTAGGTAAACATATTTGTTCACCTTTATGTTAATTAACTCATTAACTCCCAGCCATTTTGATTGAAGCAACATCCTTCGCTCCCGGCTGTTTTACTGGATTTCGACTGATTTTGCAAGGCTCAAAGAATATTGTGTTCTATTGCTATGAAAAAAATAATAAAAAATAAAAAACCTGAAACCTACCAAAAGAAAGATGAGTCTCTTCTTTCATTAGGAAAAAAAGGTATATTTGTATCTGTTTCCGTTTTGCAGCAATTAGCATTAGAGTATAGCTAAGTTTCATCATTATTCACAAATCTTTTGAAAATACTGGCAAAAAGAGCTTGTTGCAACATGGCCCTGGCTGATCTCTTATACTCTACTGCCACCTGCTGGGTGTTTTTGTAATAATTATCATTGCTTTAAGTGACCTCTTCAGGTCAGAAGCTGCATCAAAGCCTTTTGTATGCGTTAGCATAAAAAAACATTTATACATTTTTCGGAGTGCAAGACAAAGTATTAAAAACGTATTTATACGTTTTTGGGATTGAATGAGTTAACAAGAATATAAAATACTTAAAAATATTGTACATTTTGAACAGTTTTAAAATGTGCAATTAATTTGTGATGACCATAATTGTGAGTTGACGATAGAAATCGGGATTATTTAAAATTAAAACTCGACTGACAACCACGCGTCGATTGTATGAACCCTTTGATTTTCTTTGTACATATCCAAGGTGTGCGGTGGCATTGTTAATTTCGAGAGACACTCAGTTCAAAGCTCGCGAGGAGAGAGGAGAGGAACTGACTGCACTATCTGGAAAAAAAACAGACTGACAATATGTACCGCTATTTAAATAAAGATGACTTGACTTGGATACAGTATCGCTGACGTTGGGGCAGACAGTGTATCACCAAAATCGTTACTTTTCAGGAGGCCCCAAAAATGGCATGTTTGTTAAACTATTAACATTGCATTCCTTAAAGAGAATAAGACATTTTCAACACTTAACTCATTTGCGCCCAAAAACGTATAAATATGTTCTAGTTTAAATGTATTAAGTGTACCAAAGACTTTTTTTTTTTTTAAATATTTTTTTATGCTAGAGCATACGGAAGGCTTTGATGCAGCCTCTCAACTCCAACTAACGGTTGAAAAAAATGGTAGTTATTACACAAACGGCCAGCAGGTGGCAGCAGAGTATAAGAGCTCAACCAGGGCCATGATGAAAACAGCAGATTTGTGAATATGAAATGTACTTCTGACTTCCACGTCCGTCCGTTCAGACCAAGTGGATGTGGCAGGAAGGATCGCCCAGTACATCAGCGGCGCCACGCTCACGCACCAACTTCCCATCGCCGAGGCCATGCTGACCTGCAAGCACAGGACGTGAGTAACACGCGCACGCCCCAGCCTTCCTGTGCGCCCAGTTAACGGACGATGTCTCCCCGCAGGCGAGAGGAAGACTCCTACCAGAAGTTTATTCCCTTCATCGGGGTAAGCACTCGTCGCTCATCTGAGGTTTGGGCTTGTGTCGCTGAAATGACATCACTTCCTGTTTTTGCAGGTGGTCAAGGTGGGTGTGATCGAGTCCGGACCCTCGCTGGCCGGTGAGTAAAAAAAATAAAAAAAAAAATAAATAAAAAAAATAAATAAAAAACAATGTGCCCACCCGCTTTGATGACATCATGGTCTCGCTCGCTTTGTTCATGGTTGTCAAGGTGACGCCGAGGAGGGCTTGGCTGTGAGCTTGGCCGTCCCTTCCTCGTCCCCTCCCTCTCACGGTTCCCCTGCCGGGATGATCAAGGAGGCGGCCACTCCCCCTTCGTCGCCGTCCATGGGAAGCGTCGCCGCGCAGGGGTAAGAATGTCACCGTCAGACCGCGCTAACCAAGGTTATTTTAGTTAACTAAAACTCATGAAAAAAACTAGGGGTGTCCCGATACACCTTTTTCCACTTTCGATCCGATACCGATATTTCAGCCTCAAGTACTGTCCGATACCGATATCAGTCCGATAACCATATCAGTAGGGGTGTCCCGATGCAACGCTTTCTACTTCCGATCCAATACTGATATTTTAGCTTAGAGTACTGTAAATTAACAATATCAGTCCGATACCATATCAGCAGGAATGATACGTTTGTTTTAGAATGAAATGTTAGAAGAAACTTGATCAAGTGATAATTATTTAAATAAGGAATAATCAGCACCTTAAGTATGAGAAAATATGACCCGTTTATTCCTAAATTTGGATTACCTAACTGCAACAATAAGTATGTCGTGCATTTTAATAAAATAAATACAAAATAAAGGACCCTGAGAAATAACCCGAATAAAGTAAACAAAAACAAATTTTACTCTTTGAAGTTCAACATATATATATAATTATATATATATGTATATATTAGGGGTGTGAATTGCCTACTACCTGACGATTCGATTCGTATCACGATTCACAGGTCACGATTCGATTCGATACCGATTAATCCCGATACGAATTTATAAGTCGATTGTTGCGATTTTTTTTCATTCAAATTTAGAAAATACTAATCAGTAAGCTTGTAGAGTGTAAGATTTATATGAAAATGTATTATTTATTTATCTGAAATTTCAGTCTTATAGAGGTTGTAAAAATGAATATGTAACTATAATACAAGTAGAAAAACAGTTGGTTAATTTCACTATTCCTCCATCTTCCCTTTCTGCAGACCAAGCATAATGTGGAGATTCTTTTTTAAGAAGATGAGCATTTCAGCATGCCGCCCCGTCAGCTTGCTTCTATACTATGCTCCTCTATGATAAATGAAGTTGCTCTGAGCTCCCGATGTCCGTGGTGAAGCTAACAGCGTTAGCAATTGCCACATAAGCCGCTATACACCTTTGAATGTCACCATGCACCCGCGGTATAGTTTTATCTACGAAATAGTGGTGGCTCGAAATAACGTAGCGAGGCTTGAGGTGCTCAATTACATTTAAAGCCGACAGTACTAACGATTGACAGGCTGGCCATCAAGCACAATAAATTAAGCGATCTTTTCAGTGATACTTGCGTAAAGCCTTTTTGCCGTCCCGTGGGAGTTTCTTACGGTGTGAAAATGATTCCGACAACGTTGGCTGTCTGATTATTCGCCTCGGTTCTCTTCTCAAAATCCTCATGCTATCGTTTGTGATACTTTTTCAAATGCTTGATGAGGTTGGTTAGATTAAACTTCTCCCTTTATTTTCCACCACGGGGAACTTCTGCTTTTGACAAATGTTGCTGTCCGCTGTCTTTTTCTTTTTTTCAATGAAAAATACTCCCACACTGTTGACATTCTCTCTTCCTCGGTTAGCTAAAAGTTAATTCACATGCATGCTTGTTTGTTTGTTTGATCACGTGAGCTCTGCGTGCTCGGTGCAGACGCTGCTGGATAGAAAATCAGGAGCGGAAGTTGTAACGGACTGTTTATATATGTGTGCAAATATCGGATATTTTTGGACATGGACAGAAAAAATCCGATACTGTTTTTTTGGCTGATATCGGACACAGATCCGATACCAGTATCGGATCGGGACACCCCTAAAAAAAACACAAACTAAAATTTAAAAAAAACAATTTCGTTGGCGAAATAAATTAAAAAGGAAAATGCTTTTCTGAAACCACATTTTAGATTTGCAAAACTAACTAAAACTAACTATAATTACAGCAAAAATGTCCTTCATTTTAGTTTTTGGTCATTAATTTAATGCATGAGCCTTTGGGGATGATTTTAAATGTGATTTGAAGTATCTGTATTTCTGTATGACATTGCTCCCATGCTGTTTTTTAAATATTGCGCACAAGTCATACACAATAAAAAAAAAAAAAACACAAAAAAAACACCTAATACTGAAACTAACTAAAACTAAACAAAAACTATGCATTTATTAAATAATTAAAAAAAATAAAAACTAACAGAACCACCCTGAAAACGAATTAAAACAAACTACATTTATAAAACAAAACACAAAACGAAATAAAAACTAACCAAAATGAAAAATTCCAAAACTATCATAACCCTGGTGCTAACAGGCGGCTGCTAACCCCCAGTTAGTGTTTATTTTGTCTGCCATTTTTAAATGTAGTCTCAGTTTTAGTCCAATTTCAGTCACGCTTGTTCGTTGTTTTTAATCAGTTAGTCAACCTCATCCCATTTTTATTTAGTCAATTTTTAGTCAACTATGCAGTAAATGTAGCATTTTAATCATTATTTCAGTCCAAGAAAACATTATTTTATTTGTCTAGTTTTAGTCCAGATAGATAGACCGATTATCTATTATTTTTTATTATATAATAGATATAATGTCTTAACTTCAGAGAACTAATTTAAAATTATTTTATTTTTTTTTAATTTTCAGAGATGCTGCTGACCCTGGGAAGTCTCTGCACCTTCTTTTTTTGTTTGAAAACTGAGATAATTAAAAAAATAACGCTTCAGATATTTTGAAATTTTGGAATACTTTATTAAGTGTAGAAAACAATTGTTTGTTTTTATTTAACTTTTGAAAACATGCTACTGCTCCTGGGAGATCTCGGAACTTGTTAGATTTTCAAAACAAAGATTTTCAAATATTTTACTAACCCTAAAAGTTGCTCAATAAACATATGCTTTAAAATTCCCCCCCGAAAAATAAGAGCTGGAGCTTGTACTTTTTCCAAATTTTGAAGCCAATATTTTCCCTTTTTAATGAAAATAAATATCTATTCTGTCCTCAATGTGTGTGTCCAACACAAATTGACAGATAGCGAACATCCAAAGTGGAAAATGAAGAGGCTGGACTAAAGTTTGCGTTTTTACTGTTGTCTTCAATCTTTCTACGTTATCTTCCGTAAAACTGAAATAATATAAACATACAATACAATGTTATGTCACTCAAATATACATGCACAAAAAATAATGACAATGCAAATAGCTGTGCATAAAACTGCAACATAACTGACGTTAGCAATGCAAATAAACAATCAAATGCCCATATAAAATGAAAAGCAACATTCAAGGAAAAAGAAACTCACAAGCGATGCCTTGCTGTGGCACAAGCAAATAGGAAGCCGTGAGAAATGTAGCCAGTAGGGGTGTGCCAAAAAATCGATTGATAAAAGAATCGAGATTCTTATTTATTAATTGAATCGAATCGATATTTAATGTCCAAAAATCGATTTTATTTAAATTAGAAATAAAGAAGAAGGGGAAAAGGCAGTTGTAGTCCACATCCTGTTTTTGTGGAAAAAGGCACTTACAATACAAAATTAATAAATGTTTAAACAAAAAAACCCCAAAAAAAGACACTTTTAATGTCTCGATTTGTCATTTTGTCTTGCAAAGCAGACTGGAGTAGATCATGACAATGTTGTGCATATCTGTAAATTGAAGCAGAAATCATTTGTCAATCAAATAATTTTGAATCGAAAATCGTTTGAATCAAGAACCGAAAATCGATTCTGAATTGAATCGTAGACCCAAAAATCGGAATCGAATCGAATCGTGAGACAGTCAAAGATTCCCAGCCCTAGGAGCCAGTACATAAGCTAGCGAGTGATTTGCACACGGCCCACTATTTACTGACGATGTCATGTGATCACCTACCGGAACGCTGCTTAAATCAACAGAAAAACAGTTACGCGAAAATGCTTATAGAGGGCGACAAAGCAACACAAACTAGGCAGCTCCAACAGGTGATGACAATATTGTCTCCAAATATCGGTTATCGGCATCCTTGACTTCTAATAATAGGTATCGGTGTATCAGTCTATCTCTATTTTAGTCAACAAAAACTGTCAACAATTTAGTCTAGTTTTAGTCAGAACAACCATTTTACCCCTGTATATATTTATTATCAGCAGATTATATTGAACCTTTTTGGATCTAAAACTATTTTACTACAAAATTTCTCTCATCTTTTTGATGTAAAACAACTTGACACACAATAACAGTGGCTACTATGGCTCCATGCTATGAGCTAGCAAGTTAGCCAGCATTAGTTAGCAGTCGCATTAACATTATTGTTGGAACATTGGATTCATGTTAAATTATAAGTAATTTACTTTTCTTTTTTTTTTTTATAACCTTTCACCTTGAATCCACCTGCTGTCTGTCACATGTTTGTGCCGTGTGTCACATGACAGTGTCACAGACGTGACAAATTAGCAGAGACAAGATTTGACAAAATCATATCATTTTCGCTCCATTTTTTGTTCATGAACTAAAATGTCCATAGATTTTAGTCCAGTTTTTCATCTTCTCTTCATTAGTTGACGAAAATGTATCTGATTTCGTCCCACTTATTGTTTATTAATGATGGTTTTAGCCTGGTCTAGTCTAATTTTAGTCCGGTCAAAAATGTACATTGATGAAATGATTTTGTTTTGTTTTTTTGTTGATGAAATGAACCACTCCGTCTCCCAGGAGTCCCGGCATGTCGCACGGCGTGGACGCCATCGGCCTGCAGGTGGACTATTGGCTGGCGTCGCTGGCCGAGAAGCGGCGGGAAGGCGAGCGTCGCGACACGGCGTGCAAGAACACGCTGAAGAGCGCCTTCCGCTCGCTGCAGGTGAGCCGGCTGCCGGGCGGCGGCGCTGGCGCCGGCGGCGAGCCTCACGGCGTTCAGTTCAGCACCATGGCCATGACGGTGGTGACCAAGGAGAAGAACAAGAAAGGTGCGAGGGAAGTCCAAATTGTCCCGTGTCGTCTTTGGGAGCGTTGTGCTGACGTGTTGTGCCTCGTGTTCCCCCCCGCCCCCTAGTGGCCACCATCTTCCTGGGGAAGAAGCCCAAAGAGAAGGAGGTGGACTCCAAGAGTCAGGTGATCGAAGGCATCAGTCGCCTCATCTGCTCGGCCAAACAGCAGCAGACCATTCTAAAAGGTAAAAGCACAGCGAGCGCTGGATCGTCCTTTATTTCCATTTCAATCGGCAAGCAAATGTGTATCGTTCTTGTCAGATGTACTGTAACAGTACTCATCGTGCTGACTAAGCTCATTTTAGTTATCTTAGACTAATGGAAAAAAAAAGAGATCGCCCCAGCCGGGACCGGCATGGGTATGACCGTCACGCTCACACTTGATCAACCTTCATGGTTATAGTTGCAAAAATCAAGCGAGTCGAGACCCCATTCAATATCTGTAACTTATTATTTATTTATTTATTATTTATGTATTTATTTTTCCATTATTATTTTTTATTTATACGTCACACTTTATTAAT
>NC_135426.1:4465000-4502500 GCF_051991245.1 Festucalex cinctus | reverse complement strand
GACCTTTGACCCCTCCTCCATCCTGCACACGTGTTGCGCTTTTAGGCAGTCCAGACGAGCCGTCGCATTCCTTACGCTTTTCCTCTTCACAACGGAGCTCGAGTACTACAGTGTTCCTCCCACTAATATTTGAGTAAATACGGAGCCCGGTAGGGGACGTCGCAAAAATATTCATGATTGCAATACATAATTCTATTTGTTTTATTGTTATATTTATACATACACTAAAAGCGAATTAACAAAACAATCGTCGTGTTAATAATAGCCAAGCTTTGTTGCAAATGACCCGCAAGTGGAATGTCTCGCAAATAATTTGCACTATTTCGCAATAGTTTTGCAAAACGTATTGCGTCATAACTAGGGGTGTTAGGCGATTAAAATTTGTAATCGTAATTAATTGCGTGACTTCAATAGTTAGCTCACGATTAATCACACATTTTATATCTGTTCTAAATGTACAATAATTGTTTCTTAAATTTTCATACTTTTGTTAACATAAAAGTGGGGAAAATATTTTAATTGCTTTTGTAAGACGGTGACAGCACAGTGCATTTTTCTTTTCATAATAGGAGCTATCTAATTTTGTGAAATTCTGCACATTTTTAAAATAGCAAAATACAACTTAACCCCCTAAATATATGCATTATTATTAAAATTTATTACTGCTAAATTTTTTCCAACTGGAATTCCCCCAATACAAGCTTTCCGATTAAGGAGCAGCTATTAATCGTGCGTAAAAAAAAAAAAAAAAAAAGTTTGATTAAAGGAACTTTAAATTAATTCAAAATTAACGCACTAAATTTGACACCCCTAGTTATCAAGCAAAACTATTGCGTAATATTGCAATGCTATTGTGTTATATCTCAAATTATCTCTTTGACCGCCAAAAACGTTTAATAACGATGAGTAAAATCACAATGTATGCCGCCATAAACGTTAAATGATGTCAAATAAGTTTTTTTTATTTTTTATTTTTTTATTTTTATTTTTTTTTTTCCCCCTCTCTCATCAATGTGCAGTGCAATGTCCAAGTGCATCGCTGCCTGGTCAATGGGTTGTGGAATCAAAAACACTCACTTACTTTGGCCAGCAGATGGCAGCATTGTACCTCTTTTCAATGGGCTGTCGGTGTATGAAATTACAATGAAACATGACGAAATCTGAGGAAATAGAACGTTTTCAAGGATGATGGGAATTATCAAAGCCTTATATCATATAAAAGTTTTTTTTGATAACGTGTGGCTGTAAAAGAGTTATTGCGTTATAACGCAATAGTTATTTCAATATAATGCAATAGTATAGCGTTATATTGCAATCATAAATATTTTCGTGATATCCCCTACTGGACTCTGTAAGTAGTGAATGACCCCCCCCCCCCCCCCCCCCCCCCCCCCCTGCCCAAAAAAAGTTTATTATTGACTATAGATGCCACAAGATGGCGGCAAAGCACTACATTTCTATTCAACAGTGCTCTCGCCTGACTAAATTAAGCTGGGGAGAGGTGACTACTTTTGCAAACGATGAAGGATATGTTTAAAACAAAGCAAAAAAAAGAAAGAAAGAGTGAATCGCGACGATACAGGGGAACACTGCGCATTGAAAGTGGCACTCGTCGTTATGCGTAAGAATGTATCTTCCATGGCACTCAAATAGGTTTGCCACCTCACTGTGTCTATGTTGTATTGTGTGAATCGCAAACATGGCGTCTGTGTTCCAGCAAAACTGAGGAGGTGAAAGCGGTTGACTGTGTCAAAAAACAAAACAAAACCATGAAGATTGTAGTGCTGTCTAAATGTCCGAAAGGCCAAATTCATGCAAAACAAAAACAAAAAAAACGAGAAGTAGATGTTTTTTTCGGTGCTGAAAAAAAAAAAGTGTTTCTGTGTGCTCAAAGTGATCTTTGTGTTGCTTGTAAATGGCCTCTGGTTGTATGTTTGTGACGTGTGGAGAGATGTTTTGCACATTATCCGTTGTCTCTTCAAACGTTTTGCCTCACGACAATAAGAAGAAGAAGGATGATGATGCTTGTACATATATGACATGTTTCGTGTTTTGTAGGATTGCTTTTTCATGGTTGCATTTGTCAGTCAAACACGTAAATGGAAAGTGCTTGTCTTGTTTTGTTGAATCAAAAAAAAGTTGGCACATTTGGATATTGTGTGTTTGTAGTTTGTTTACAATACATATTTGAATTAAAAAAATAAATAAATATATATATATATATATATATATATATATATATACATATGTATATATATATATGTGTATATATATATATATATATATATATATGTATGTATATATATATATATATATATATATATATATACACACACACACACACACACATATACATGCAATTTAAAGAATCGATGTAAGCCATTGTAAACCTTTTTACAGGCTTCATCATAAAAAGCCATTTAAATTATTTTAAATCTGATTTGATTAATACTTTTAGTTCCTTGATTTTTTTTTAAAGTTCTGTACTGTAAACGTGCAATTTGCAGAAGTAGGTGCAAAGTTGTTTGTTTGTTTGTTTTTTGTGGGGGGGGGGGCAAGTATAATACAAAAATCAGCAACCCAATTTGCGTGCTTTACAGACACGATAATAAACAAAAAAGAAACTATTCAAGAATTAAAATAAAGTAAAACAAAAATATTACTTGTTCACATTTTAAACGGGCGTCCTCGAGGTTTATGAATAGTAATTATTTAGCGACAATTTTCTTTTAGTCGTTATTAAATCAAGAGGCTTAAAATAAATATTGTGAACCAAAAATTGTTTAAATAACGGAGTTAAATGTAGGGCATTAGGCGTTTTAATGTGAAATTTTCCCAACAAAATACACAGAGGAAGTAGATGGTTAGAAAGCCATTCGGGGTATTATGCGGAAATGACCTAACGACGCTAAACATGGCGTCTGATTCAAACGGCTTTGTCTCAATTTCAGCAGTAAGTGTACAAAAACAAAACGAAAACAACGTGGTTTAGCCATATAAATACAATACGAATTATTTTTGTTTGAAAATCTTCAATTTAATGTACTGCTTAAATAAGCGCTGCGGAATCCTGCTCATGAATGTAGACGTTCAATGTTCGATACGTTGTAATCATAATTCCACGGTTGGCCTAATTATACATTTGACAACTTTGGATGGGCCTCTACTGCCTTTTGGGTCATTCGGCACATTTTGATGATGATGATATTCGTGAGTATTAGTAAGTGTTTGTAGTATAGAAAAACTTTTATTTTATTTATTATTTTTATTTTTTTGCCGGAAATGTCGAGTTGTTGTCACCGCCTTTGTTAGGTTGGGAATGAAAGCGTCGGACAAAGAGCTGCACCCATTTTCCAAAGATACAATGGTGTGTTACGCCCATTTGTTTCAGCAGTTGCCCTGTTGTCAAGGCAATCAAACAGCATCCTCACTCAGGACGGAAGTCCGTCTGCGTTAGTCTTCTTTTTTTGTTGCGCCCACTTCTTCCTGCCACATTTGGAACGCTTCTTGGTGGTGGTTGATGCTGATACGTGAGGAGCCACAATGCAAGACGAGCCAAATGAGAAAAGGAGAGTGCCTCATGGCGAGGCGGCAGAGAAAGCAACAACGATCCTGAATGCCGGCAGGGCACCAAGGTGACACCAAAATGCACCTCAATCACACGGTCGCGTCACACTTTTAATCGTTTGGGTTTCCCTCCTTAGCGGCACAGACGAGCCGGACGTCCCCCAGCAGCCCGGTAGCGATGTGGGAGAGGAACAGCGAGGGGCGAGCAAAGTCAAAGTGGAGGCAAGGACGAGGATCCATCAGTTGGAGAAGGAAAAGCTGGAGATGATGTCCGCACACAACCAGCAGGTCAGAACGTGTCATCGTGCCAAAAAAAACACCATGCGGCAGACGCTGTCACCAATATGTGTCTGTATTTTTTGCAGCTGCGCACGTTGGAGGCGGAGGTGACCTGCCTCCGGGCCCACGTGGAGCACGGGGAAGCTCGGAGGGCGGAGCTTGAGTACCAGGTGACGGTGAGCCGCGGGGATGCCCAGCGAGCGTGCCAGGACAACGAAGCGCTCGTAGGTAAGGGCTGGGTATCGATTCAGATTTCCAAAATCGATTTGATTTGATTTAGGGGGGGCCCGATTTGATTCACGATTCACATTAATTTTCGATTCTGTTCAGGGTTTCAACGCAGTAGCAATTTGATTTTGATATGGAAGACATTCCCAGAAGTAGCAATACTGTGTAATTAATCAAAATTCAATTACAATTTCAATTATTAACTCCACATTTACAAAATCAGTATAATCGTAAAAAAAAAAAGATTAATAATACTAATTTTTAGTTGTTTAAATGTATACATTTGCACCTTTTTTTTTTAATTTAAAATAACTAATTTAATAAATTTTGTTTCATCCAAAAGGATTAGGCATAGAGCGTTTCAAAGAATTTTATTTGTCTTAATATTTTTTATTAATTTTTTACGTTTAAACATTTTCTTGTTTTGAACCAAAAAAAAAATCGGCCTATTACACAGTGCACAAGCTGCACTCCAACTTCAAGTTTTTGCCAACATAAATAAATAAATAAATAAATAAATAAATATTATTATAAATATATATTATTTTATTATTATTATTCTGTTTGGTCCAGAAGGAACTTACATTATTATGGTCATTTCTATTTTTTAATTGGTCTTAAATGCTTAAACATTTTCTTGTTTTGTATAAAAAAATTAAAAAAATAGTCATTTGAATAATCGTGATTTCAATTCTTGCCAAAGTAATCGTGTTAATTTTTTCCATAATCGAGCAGCCCCACTTGGTGCATTAGTAAAAATATGACGATGGACATTTATAATTGAATCCAGTACAGTTACATGAGTCATGTATCATGTATGCTTTATTGAACATGACCTGATCAAAACCGTAAATAATTTGTTGTTGTATGAAATGTCTTGTGTGTGACACGACAGTTACCCCGGGTTTACACCGGTTGCGTGTGCGGTGCGGCTGCGGTGCGGTGCGTCTTGACTGCGTGCTCCGGACGCGTCAATTTTTTGGCCAATCCACACCGGCTCCGCACAGCTGCGATCCGGCAGCTCCGTCGCCGACCACTTCCCGCCGTGTCTCGCGTGACTGCGCGCAATCATGTGGCATTAAAAACAACGACAACCACACAGAAAGTCTGTGCTCAACAGAGAAGCAGAAAGAGAGGTGGACTTTTATTATTTTGGCTTTCTACCTCCAATATAAACCTCTCCTCGTCCATGTTCGCTGGTGTCTAAACCGTGAATGAGCACATCGCCCGTTAACTCCAGGCCTGTCTACGCCCACATCACGTTTTGCTAGCATGCTTGCGAAATAGGAGCTGGCAAGTGTTTTATCTTGAAAGCTAACCGGAAATTTATTTTGAAACTGCGTCGGTCTTCCTGTCCCGCTCGATGTGTTTTGTGCTAGCTTGCCATTTGCCGGAGGCCTACCGCTGCGGCGTCCGGCAAAAATAGAAAATAGGTCTATCATTGCGGAAGGGCTGCGGCACGCTGCAGCTGAGACGCAGTCGACACGCAACGCACACGCAAGCGGTGTAAACTGCACCATTCGAATGAATGTAATCTAATTGCTTGCGTCGCCGGAACGCACCGCAACCGCATCCGGTGTAAACCCGGGGTTAAAAATAGGTGTGTTTTAATTTTCCGAATAAAAGTTGTAATGTATGCTGAAGGAAAACATCAACTTAACTGTCAATTTAGTCGACTAAAATTGCTCTTATTTTCGTCAACTAAAATTTGATTAAAACTAAAATACAACCAGATGACTAAATGATGACTATAACTTTAATTCATTTTAGTCAAAAGACTATAGCGAAAACTAAATTAAAATTTCTTGTCAAAATTAACACTGCATAGTACATAATTATGCCTCCACATTTTGTGTTTTGTTTTTGATGTCCAATTCTTACCGGGGGGGGTTATTTGACACATTAATTTACGGGAGGGAAAGCTGTATTAAAAGTGTTGATTCATGGTTTTATGAATCAATATTGGGCTATGAAAAGGAATATCGATTCATTATATCGATATTTTAGATAGTTTATAGACCGATGTTTTTTTTCAAGGCCGATACCGATACGGATTATTAGTAGTCAAGGAGGCCGATAACCGATATTTCAAAGCCGATATTCATTTTCAGTAAAATAGAAAAAAAAAAAAAAAAAAAAAAGTTTTCTAAAATTTCAACATAATTTCTTGATTTCATTTTTTTTTTAAATAAAAAGTGTAGGGAGTTCTTATTTTTATTTATTTTTTTATAAAGTGGAAATTTAAATAGATACATAAATAAAAAGATCTCACTGAGTGACAAACGCATGCGAATGTAGCTCATTCGCTCACGTTTCAAAAGATCTTTGCAATGGAAAAATTGTCTGAATATGTTCCAAATGTGTTTACGACAAATAAAAACTGACTGTGAACATCTTGCAACTCCCAATGAAAACCCCAAATTCGCTTCGTTCGCAAAAGTATTCACTGCTCGGTGAAATACCAGCTTTAACGGCCTTCAGATTCAAGAATGGCCGATGCCGATATTTGTCAAAATGCCAAATATCGGCGCCGGTAACCAGTCTATCCCTAATCCCGACTCACAGGTGCGGAAATTAGGGCTTGTTGTTGTCATAATACTGATACTAATGCTAATACTGGATTTTTAAAATGACATCTGCAAATTATTTTGCTCACAACCAGTTATATATATGGATAGTAACAGTACAGTATATACCCGTGTGTCAGAGCAAGCCGCATCCCTGCAGAAGCTTCTGGACGTGACTCAGCAGGCCCGACTGGAGGAGCGTCTCGCTTTGCAGCAGGAGGCGGATGAACGCGACGCACTGATCGAGGGCCTGACTTCCGAGAGCGAACGACTGCACCAACTCCTGCAGGCAGGTCTTGCACCTTTACCATACACAAAATATATACGAAGGGCCGTTTAATACAGTGTATATATATATATATATATATATCTCCAGCGTCAGGAGGAGGCGCAGAGGAGGATGGTAGCACTGCAGAAAGAGGCGCAGGTGAGCAGATAAAGTAGTTGGCGGCACAGACGTGGAGGAGGTGAGCTGAGGTTCCCTTGGCGACTCATCTCCTTTTCCGACAGGGCCGCAAATCTATGGAGGCCGACATGAAGGCTGAGCGAGCGGCTCACCTAGAGCTCAAACGCAAGTGGGAAGTCACACAGGTGAGACGCCCCCACCGAAACCTTAGGCTGTATTGAGAATCCTTCACTAACCGACTACTCTGTACAGCACTATAAAGTAGGAGTGTGATACTTTCTCTCCCGATAGATTATCGATACGCTTACGCAAGTATCACGATATTTGTAGTTAATACACAGCCACAACAACGGCTCCATTGTTCATGACTTATTGAGCAAATACTTGGCGGGCCACTAGGGGGAGCGCCTCATAAGAGTGGCGGGGAAATGGATGCAAGTCCTCAGGTGAAGAAGACTCATCAGCTGAGTTTTCCTTGTGGAAGATACAGTATTTATCAGTCCTGCAAGTTTTGAATACATTTCTATGAAAAATGTGTATTATATCTTCAGTTTTAACATTTGAAAACATATTTTATGTTTGGACTTTTTGAAGCACACGATTTCCAAGGAATATTAATTTTGATTTCGTTGGATTTAAAGGATTCATTTGATAATTTCATTTAAGGATTCATTTGATAACTTCATTATTTCATGTACAGTTAATACCTTTAAAAAGTAATTTTTCTACTTGCTGTCGACTGATGATGACATCACCTGTGCTGAGGAAGCAGGTAACGACCAATCATGGTTCACCTGTTTTCTGGGGTTGGTCAGCAAACTGAGCCACGATTGGTTGTTACCTACTTCCTCAGCACAATTGATGATGTAATCAAAAATTGATTTTTAAAGGTATTAATTGTACTTGAAAAATAATGAAGTTATCACATTAATTAGAGACAAAATATTAACTTGAAAATGGCTCAATGAGTCAAGTATCCCTTTAATAATATTTAAGTAATTTTATTTATTTATTCATTTTTTTCAATGTTACACAAAAACATTGTTTCACAGTTTATAAAAACGAAACAATGGACTATGTAATTGACAATAGTGTTTAAGAAAGACAAATTTGTTGACTGAAAGTGATCTCTGTTAAGAAGACATTTGTATTTGTTTTAAAAAATACACTTAAAGTACTCAGTGTGAAGAAGACACCAGTTTAATATTTTAAGTCTGGAGTAGTTTTATCGTATATTTTCTTGGATTTAGTTGTTCGTCTCTGTGTGGCCTGCAATTGGCTGGCAACCATTCCAGGGTGTACCCCGCCTCCTGCCCAAAGCCAGCTGAGATGGGCTCCAGCACCCCCCGCGACCCTTGTGAGGAATAAGCGGTCAAGAGAATGGATGGATGGATCTTGGATTTATTACCTGACCAATGTATCGATAATCGCGGTATCTTCATATCGTGAGATCATTGTTATCGTGGGCCTTGTATGGCATTTCGTATTGTATCGTGAGGTACCCGCAGGTTGCCGCCCCTAATATATAGTGCCTAGCGAGTGATTCTGAATACGATTGTTTGTTTGAATTGAAGGCGGCGCTGGCAGTAGAGCGGCATGGCCAGCAGGAGGCGCAGTGCAACCTGGAGCAAGTGAGAAGAGAGCTCCGAGATGTGGCAAGAGCTTACCAGGAGGAGACGAGGAACGCCGTTGACCTGGCTGAGAAACTGGAGGAGGAGAAAAGGCAGCACGGCAACACGCACCTGCTTCTAGAACAGGTCTCGCACGCGCACACTTTGACAAATATGGACATATTTGTTCATACAGTGAACCAACCGTAATTGAAGCGCGCCTCCATAAATATGTTTCCATGGGCATGAAGAGTTCATTGCTTTGACTGTGTTCAGGTGCTGAAGAGAGAGGTGCATTGTGGGAAACTCCTAGAAGAAATCAGAGCGGCTCTCCAACAGCACGCACATAAAGGTACGACGAGGACGTTATCACCTACAGGAAGCCACATCCGCCTGCTTGATCTGTACATATGACTGGATAGCCGCAAGGACAAGTCTTTTGTTCCTCCCAAGAAACGTTTTTCACCATTACGATCCTATACATTTACAGTATCGAAATTGGACAACGTTTGAGACAGCACTTTGTAGAAATGGCATGATTTATGGTGTTTTACATTTATTAAACATAAACAAGAGGACATTTTACAACTTTATCCATGTATAAATTATATACTGAACTCATTCACTCGCCGCCATTTTCACTGACTTCGCTCTTGTCTGTTTTACTGGATTTTGACTGATTTAGCAAAATCCACAGAATATTGTGTTCTATTGCTATAAAAACTTGGAACCTACCAAAAGAAAGATTAGAGTCCCTTCTTTAATCAGGGAAAAAAAAGTGTATTTGTATCTGTTTCCGTTTTGCAGCAATTAGCATTAGAATATAGCTAAGTTTCATCATTATTCACAAATCTATTTAGAATTGTGAGTATTTGAGCTTTTTTTCCAACATGGCGCTGGTTGATCTCTTATACTGTACTCTGCTGCCACCTGCTGGCCGTTGTTTTTTTGTTTTTTTTTGGTAATAACTACCATTGCTTTAAAGGGATCGTTCGGATTTTTTAACATGAATCTCAATTTCATCCTCACCTTCACTGTGTGCGATCATCACTGACTTACCCCTGATAGCGTTCTGTGACACGAGTTCTGTTCCGGTGTTGGACGAGAGGAAAATAGTCCAGCAAGCTGGCTAGGGTCTCGGAAATAAAGCATTTTTCTTGTTGTGTTCAAAAGAGTGATACATTTGCATCACAATACTCCTTTTCTGAAAAACGTCAGACGCCATTACCGCCTGTTCTATTTTTCTGTTTGTTCGTATCACTGCACGGCGCATCGCATGCAGCTGATAGACGCGCACTAATCTAGAAGTTGTTTGTCTTTTCGAAGGCGGAAGGATCAGCTGGCTGCAGTGCGCAGTGATACGAACGAACAGAAAAGTAGTGGCTGGCGGTAATGCCGTCTGACTTTTTTCAGGAAAGGAGTATTGTGATGCAAATGTATCACGCTTTTGAACACAAATTGTTTTTAGAAGAAAAACACTTTATTTCCGAGACCCCTGCCAGCTTGCTGGACTATTTTCCTCTCGTCCAACACCGGACCAGAACTCGTGTCACAGAACACTGTCAGGGGTAAGTCAGTGCTGATCGCACACACTGGATGTGAGGATGAAATTGAGATTCATGTCAAAAAATCCGAACGATCCCTTTAAGCGACCTCAAAGCCTTTTTTTTATGCTCTAGCATAAAAAAACAACAACATAAAAACATATAAATACGTTTTTGGCACCATGGCAATATTTTAAATATAACGTGTCTATACATTTTTGGGAGCAAAGGAGGTCATGGTGTTTACAGGAGGAAACTTGTATATTTTTTTGATTAAAGAATTATAACTGTAATTCAACAAAAGATCCCTCTGCCAAATCTCATATTGGGGTCTAAGGAACTGAGCCATAAAAGAAAAAGGGGGTCTTCAAAGCAGCACAGACCATCCACTTGTTATTGTTGTTATTATTATTATTATTATTATTATTATTTTTAACTTGTTAAAAATTAGCCACAGCAAACCCTCCCACCACCCACACCGCCTCCGGCCTTATACTAACTGCCTATGAGCTTCATATGTCTCATCTGTACGTAGTAGTCTGCTCACAAGGTGGGAGTAGCAAGATGGCCGCCCTGTGACTTCAACGGTTTGCACGGGCGCGCATGTATGGGCTATCGGCGAGCCTGTCCTGCATTCAGGTCAGCGTTGTCACCCTACTGATTGCAGGTGGAAAGGATGATGGGAAACGGAGTCCTCCTGCCGACGTGATGCAGCTGCTCCGTTTGATGCTCCGCAGACTGAAAGTAACTGAGCAGCAGGTGAATTTCTTCCTCCACGTTTCTTTTTTTTTTTTTTTAAACAGATCCGGGATCTGCTGTTTTGCAACTAAGAAAAGCTCAACAAAAAAAGAAGTGTTTGCGTGTCCCTCGCAGGTCCGCGATCTGCTGCTAGCGTGCGAGCGACTGGATGGGGAGAAGCAGAGCCTCGAACGCGCGATGACGTACCAGAAGCGACGTCTACAAGTAAACAAAAAAGCGTCACTTGCTGTACCCGACGGGCCCCGTCACACTTTTGATTGAACAACCTGTTCTCGTGCGCGCGCTGCAGGAGGCTCAGCAGCTGTCACTCAAGCTGCGGGAGCGAGCGACACGCTTGCAAGAGGAGAGCCGCGATTGGTCCGCGCAAAAGGAGGAGCTTCAGAAGCAGTCACAGGTAAAATAGGGATGGGTTACCTTTTCACATTTCAACCGGTAAGGTACCTGTTAATTGATACCGGTACCAGTTTTCGGTATTGGTGTGCAATATTGAAAATTTTTTGGTATTGATCCGATATCAATTTAAATACAGGGCCAGTGTCGCTGATATCGATACTTTTTGAAAATGATGGTATATCATTTAAAAAAAAATAAAAATGAAGGCAACCTTTAAGTGTTTTTGTGTTGTTGTTGTTGTTGTTTTAAGGACACAATTAGGACAAAGTTAATTGATAAATAGAAAATAATTTATCAATGTTTTTTTTTTCCCCCAGAAACAACCATGACAAAAACATTTTTAAACGTTCTTAAACAGAGTACACAAAGTGATCATAGGAAAAGAAATTTAAACAAATACTTTCTCATGTACTTTTCAGAAACTAAAAATACAAAAATGTACTAACAATGCTGCCTTCACCACTGCTTTTTCAACCTCAATAAACAAGATATTAAAGATTATGATACAACAAATATAAACCATAAAACATACCAAAAAAAACATTTTTCAAGTACAACACTGTATGTGTTCATGCAATCTACTACAAAAATGAGATACTAATTAATAATCGATATTTTAGTGCCTGTATCAATCCGATATCGATACTGACTTGGTATTGATAATGTTGATTCTCGCTTGCTTTTGTACTTTTTTTTATTTATTTATTTTTATTTGTTACATTTTATTTTTGAATTCATTTATTTGGATAGTAGTAATTAACGTTTTTTTTTTTTAATCATAAAATCTTGGTAAAAAAAAAAAAAATCAATTTAACAATTACCTTTCAACATATAAAACTTGACAGATAAAACAAAAAATATATAATATAATTTCATTCAAATGAGCCAGAGAGGAATAGTCAAAGTTAAGGTTTAACATTTTACAATTACTGAGGCATAATTAATGAACACCAGTTAATATTACAAAAAAAAAAACAGTGTGAATCAAAGTTCTTTGCAATGAACAACAGTAAATACACTGAAAAAACGGGTTTTAATATTTACTTGAAAAAATCTCGTAAATTATGTGAAAAAAAGTAGTAATTTTTTTTTTCCATAAGAAATTCTAGTTAAACTTCTTCTCAAAATTACTTAGAATTTCTGAGTGCATCAACCTTTATAAGTTTTTTCAAGTAAATATCACTCCCCATTTTTTTCAGTGTATTAAATGAATAATAATTGATGTTAATGTCGTTTCTTGTGCAGTTGTTTTTTCAAGAACGTAAAGCCTGACGCGCGAACGAGCTCCAAGTTTGAACCCACATTGGACTAAAAAATATATATATATATATATATATATATATATATATATATATATATATATACAGTATATGTGTGTATATATATATATATATACAGTATATGTGTGTATATATATATATACAGTATATATATATATATATATATATATATATATATATATATATATATATATATATATGTATATATATATTAAAAAATGACAGTTGGAGGACATGACATGAACAAAGAGAATATTTGGGTTCAAATGAATCATTTGAATGTATCCAGCGTGATCTGTAATGCTCACTCACCGTTTTGATTTTATGTGAATCGGTGCTTGCAAGTACCGACCCAAATCGGTCCATACATTATACGATACGTGTGTTTTTCCTGTATGTTGCGTTCTGATTGGTTTCAAGGTTTTATTTCTGTCTGTGTGCGTAATAGGCCCACTCGTCCTTCCTTCACTGCATCTACCAGCGCCTGCTGGCGGGCTGCGTGCCGGCAGAGCCGCAAAGCACGCTGGGTACTTTCAGCGGCTCAGACTTGTGTGACCTCATCGAGGAGCTGGTGGAGCGAATAACCTCTGACTTCCGGGAGGCCAACAACAAGGTGAGCCTGTCATCACATTGAAGTTAGCGCTTGCCCCCACTCAACGCAGGGTTTTTTTTCTTTTTTTTTCTTTTTTTAAAATTTATTGCAATTTACATCACAAACATGGCAATAGTAAAGACTCCTTCCCACGCAGGCGGCACGTTTGCAGGTGGCGTGCGAAGAGAAGAGCGGGCGCTTAGACCAGCTGCGGCGGCGACACAATCTCGTGATGGCGCGGACTCGGGAGAGCGGGAAGAGGCAGGCCGAGGCCCGGAGCGGCCGACACGCACGCACCGTCACGCAGCTGCGGGTAACTGGCATCACGTGGAATTCGTCTCTTTTTTTTTTTTTTTTTTTTTGTTTTTTTTTTTTTTTTTCTCTCCATTACTTGTGAATCATTTGTGATATTTTATTTGTGCGTCGACCAGGGTTACGAGCATTTTGGAATTTTTCATTTGAGATAGTTTTTATTTCTTTTTAATTATTTTTTATGGTGTTCTGTTAGTTTTTATTAATTTTAGTTTTCTTGTTTTAAATGCTTAATTTTGGTTTATTTTTAGTTAGTTTCAGTCTTAGTTTTTTTTTTTTTTTTTTAAAGTGCATTGTGTAAAATATTTAATAAACACCATGTTAAAATGAAAAAAAAAAAAAGTAACACATTTCTTACCTAGCATTGCGTTTCGGCTGAGTTAAATGAAAAAGCAGGCGAGCCGCACCATTGAAGCAAAAAGTCAAGCATGCAAAATTGTTGGCTAGGAACGACGTCATCTTTTGGTTCTTTTGTATTGACTGCTGCAAGATAATGTCACTTCTGAGTGACACACACAATCGCGATACTTGCGTTGACGTATCGATAATCTATCAGGAGACAAAGGATCACGATTTATCGTGATATCGATATATCGTCACCCTCCTCCTCTCAACTGCAGTGAACGTGAAAAAAATGATAGTAATTACAAAAACGGCCAGCAGGTGGCAGCAGAGTCAAGAGATCAACCAGGGCCATGTTGAAAAAAAAGCTCAATTACAATTCTAAATAGATTTGTGAATAACGATGAAATTTAGCTATATTCTAATGCTAATTGCTGCAAAGTGGAAACAGATACAAATACACTTTTTTATAAAAGATAAAAATATACGTTTTTTTTTCCCTGATGTAAGAAGAGACTCTGTTTCATTTGTGAGGTTCCATGTTTTTATAGCAATAGAACACAATATTCTGCGGGCCTTGCAAAATCAGTCTAAATCCAGTAATACAGCCGGGAGCGAAGGGGGTTGGTTCAGTCAAAATGGCCGTCAGTCAATGAGTTAATTACCAAAGCCTGAATTGGACATTTTGGCCTTAATTATAGTTTGTTTTAATTAGTTTTGTTAAATGTTAGTTTTCATTTTTTAGACAACATTTTCGTTTTTATTTGATGAACGAAAATGTTTTTTGAATTTTAGCTGCTGTTATTTCGTTGTTTTTGTCACTAAAATAACCATGGCGTTGCCATCCTGCAGGACCTCCTCTCGCTGAGCTGCCGAAAGTCGGATTCCTTCCTGTCAGCGTGCGCGCTCCTCGCCGGCACGATGGCGCACTCCCGTCGCCGTCTGAGCAGCCTTGTCGAACAAAACCATCTCCTGGCCCGGCGCTTGGCGGCGAGGGAGGAGCTGGAAGAGGAGCTGCGCCGGCTGGCTGGCGCCCTGGCCGGAGATGGAGTGGAGAGGGCGCCGGCGGGATCGCGGGCCAGGGCACGATGGAAGAAGTACGTGTGCGCGGTGTCGGCGCTGCGGTGGTGGCGCGCCGTCGGGGGGAGGAGCACCGAGTTGTTTCGGCTGGAGACGAGGAGCGCGGCGGGTCCGGTGGTGTGCGTCGTCACGGCGACGCTAATGGGGGAGGACGTCGACGAGGATCGCGACGCGTTGTGCGCCCGCTGGCTCCATTCCAAACGTCTGTCGGCCGCCATCTTGGCCTGCATGGCCGACCTCCATCGTCCCACGACACACATGAGATTGGCGGCCAGGTCCGGATTGGCCCGTCTCCTTGATCAGATTGGGAGCCAATCAGAATCCGCCCCTGAAATCCTGTGTGAGATGATCCCACGCCATCTGCCCCCCAGTGACGTGAAGGTCTCACCTTTTTTGTATTTGAATCAACCGGGGGTTATTATAGTTTTGGAATTTTTCGTTTTAGTTAATTTTGATTTTGTTTTGATATTCGTTTTTTAAATTGACTTATTTTTAATTGGTTCTCAGGGTGATTCTGTTAGCTTTTATTCGTTTTAGTTTTTTAAAAAATGCTTCGTTTTTAGTGTACTTTTAGTTAGTTTCAGTATTAGTTTTATTTAATTTAAAAAAAAAATGTGTATTACTTGTGTGCAATTTTTAAAAAAACACCACTAAAACTAAGCATTAAAAAAAACTAAAACTAATAAAAAACAGTGTTATTAAAGTTTTGGAATTTGTCGTTTTAGTTAGTTTTTATTCGTTTTTGTTTTTTAATGTTTCGTTTTTAGTTTAGTTTTAGTTAGTTTCAGTATTAGTTTTAGTTTTTTTTTAAACATTTATTACTAAAACACTAAAACTAAACATTTAAAAAATAAAAATAAAACTAATAAAAACCAGGGTTATTATAGTTTTGGAATTTTTCATTTTAGTTTGTTTTTATTTCGTTTTGAGCTTTGTTCTTTTAAATTGAGTTAGTTTTAATTAGTTTTCAGAGTGGTTCTGTTAGTTTTTATTTATTTTAGTTATTTAATAAGTGCTTAATTTTATGTTAGTTGTACCGGTAGTTAGTTTCAGTATTAGTTTTATTTTATTTATTTGTTTTTAAATGTGGATTACTTGTGTGCAATATCATCTTTTGGTGCTTTTCTATTGGCTGCTGCGAGATGACGTCACTTCTGTGCGAAACACTTTCAAACGTCCTTATTCCGGTTAATATCAAAAATAAATCTCCTTAAAATCACCCCCAAATGCTCATGCATTAAATTCATTACCAAAGACTAAAACAAAGGACATTTTTGCTATAATTATTTTTAGTTAGTTTTATAACCATAAAGTATAGTTTCAGTAACTGTTCGTTTTTTTAGAAAACATTTTCGTTTTAATTTGATTTCGTTAACGAAATTGTTTATTTGAATTTTAGTTTGAGTTTTTTTTTCCACTAAAATAACCTTGGAATGAACCTGAAACGTTTGCCTTTATCTTACCTCTCGACCTACGTACTCGCCATCAGACGCTGGTGTCCCCCCTCCAACGGCACTTCCTGCTCCTCAGCCAACGGCTGCACTCGGCTGAGGTGGAGAGGCGGAGCCTGAGGCTGCAGGTGGCCCATTTGAGGGGAATGGAGAATGGCGGAGAGGACACCTGCAGGACGGTGAAAGCATATAGCCGTGTTGACATACAGTGCTCAGCATAACTGAGTACAATTTATTAAAGTACATTTTTGCAGAAATAAGTAGACCCTGAGAAAATGTATGCTCATATATGCTGAGGTGTGTCCAGGTCCCAGCAGTGCACTTTCACAGCGTGTGCACGAACCTCCGCCAAGCACTTTCCGGGGAACAGGAAGTTCGCGCCCTTCTTCAGGAGCAATTGACCCTACGTGACGCTCTGCAGCGCCGAGTCGACGCGCACGCCGCCGAGCGGGAACAAGCCTGCCGCGCGCTCAGGCGCATGGCGGAGGTATACGCATGCACGCATGCACGATTATATGAGGCGCCAGGGTTATTTTAGTTTTGGAATTTTCAAATTTAGTTTGTTATTTCGTTTTGAGTTTTTTTTTTTTATTTATTTTTAATTTATTTATTTCTTTTTAGTTTTAATTAGTTTTCAGGGTGGTTCTGTTAGTTTTTATCAATATTATTTTAGTTAACTAAAACTAACGAAAAAAAACTCAAACTAAAATTCAAAAAACTATTTCGTTAACGAAATTAAATAAAAACGAAAAAGCTTTTTAAAAAACGAACTGAAATAACATTTTATGTTTACAAAACTAACAAACTAACTTATAATTATAGCAAAAATGTCCTATGTTTTAGTCTTTGGTAATTCATTTGCTGCATGAGCCTTTGTGGATGATTTTAAATGTGATTTTAAGTAGATTTATTTTGATATTAACCGAAATAAGGACGATTGAAAATTATGTCACACAGAAGTGAAGTCATCTCACAGCAGCCAATAGAAAAGATGATGTCGCTCCCATGCTGTTTTTTAAATATTGAACAAAAGTAATACACATTTAAAAAAAAAAAAAAAAAAAAAAAAACTAATAATGAAACTAGCTAAAACTAAACTAAAATTAAGCTTTTATTAAAGAATTAAGACTAATAAAACCTAACAGAACTACCCTGAAAACTAATTAAAACTAACTAAATTTAAAAAACAAAATAAAATCAAAACAAACTAAAATGAAAAATTCCAAAGCTATAATAACCCTGGTTTTTATTCATTTTATTTATTTATGTATTTATTATTCTTAGTTTTAGGTTAGTTTTAATTAGTTTGAGTACTAGTTTTCTTGTGTATTGTGCACAATATTTAATAAACGACATGGTAAAATGAAAAATGTAAGGTGAAGGTGCTTTTCTGATGATGATTTCACTTCGGTGTGACACAATTTCAAACGTCCTTATTCCGGCTCATATCGAACTTCAAATCACATTTGAAATCATCCCCATGTATTAATTACCAAAGACTCAAACAAAGGACATTTTCGCTTTAATTATAGTTTTATTTAGTTTTGTAAACATAAAATGTAGTTTCAGTTTGTTTTCTTTTAGTTTTTTTTTTTTTTTTTTTTAAGCATTTTTGTTTTTATTTTATTTTTTTAACGAAACCTTTTCTTAATTTTAGTTTTTTCGTTAGTTTTTGTTTCCTAAAATAACCTTGGTTTATACTTGCCGATGCCATTGCTTCATGTCTCCACATGGCTGACGTGTTTCCGAAAATGAGTCCATCAAGCTGGTGAAGCGACATCAGTGCATTTTTATGATTACTAAGATGTCGATTGTGTTGACAGACACGTTTCCTTTGTTGTCACGCAGGCGCTGGCGGAGGCTCGACGGCGCCTGAGAGGGAAGGAGCGCTCGCTGACGATTCTGGGCAAGCACCTGTCGCGCGTAGACAAAGAGAGGCGGCGACTGGAAAGGCGACTGCGACACGTGGAGGATGCCAACAGGTAACGATAAACATATATATCCCCGAAAGAACGGTGCTCTGATGCAACATGCCGTTAATTCACTTCCTGTTTGGCTCGGGTTGTCAGGCGCCAGCGTCACGTGATCGCCTACAAGGAGATGTCCGACTGTCCCGCTATCGGTGCCGCCAAATCCAGGAAGTGAGAGTTTGAAAGGGCGTCATCCAGGTTAGAGTTCCCCAATCACTGGCTGCTGATTGGTCACAGGTCCACACAGAGACTGGACAAAAAAAATTGGAGTTTCTTCAGAAAAAAGGCAAAGAAATATTGGATTCTTTGTTTCCGTTCCCAATATTCTGTCTTTGTAAAGTGAGAGTTTTTTTTTCTTTTTTTTTTTGCAATGACAGCTACCACAACGTAGGAGTAGAATGGACACAAATAACACACCTCAGGTGCCATTGTTTCTCTTGCATTATGCCCAAAATGTGGGCGGATCATTGAAGAAAAAAACAAGTGTACAGTGTTCCCTAGTTTGTCGCGGGTGTTACGTTCCAAATTCTACCCACGATAATGGAAATCCGTGTTAATTAAAAAACAAAAAATTCCCTTAATTATACAGTATATACTTTTTTTGTTTATGATTTTTGCTTTATTATAAATGCTTTTTCATGTTCTTTTTTTCATTTACATTCATTTTTTTTCCATTGAAAGTATATTGTTGTTTTTTCAATTTATTACTTTATACAGCTCAGTACATATTTTTTTCATTTATTATGCAGTTTTTTCATTTTGGTATGATTTTTACTTTATTATAAATGCTCTTTCATTCATAATACATGTTCTTTTTTCCATTTACATTCATTTTTTTTCCATTAAAAGTATGTTTTGTTTTTTAATTTATTACAGCATACAGCACAGTATATATATTTTTTCATTTATTATGTTTTTTCATTTTGGTATGATTTTTAGTTTATTATGAATGCTTTTTCATTCAGCATTTTTTTTAAATTTTTATTTACAGTATTTTTTTTCATTAAAAATACTGCCCAGAGCCAGCTGAGATAGGCGCCAGCACCCCCCGTGACCCTTGTGAGGAATAAGCGGTCTAGAAAATGGATGGATGGATGGATACATGTTTTTAAATTTACTTGTTATACAGCTCAAGCATACAATATATATTTTTTCATTTATTATGTTTTTTGTTTTGGTATAATTTTTTTGTTTATTATGAATACTTTTTCATTAATCTTTTTTTTTTGTTTAATTCGTTATTTTTTCATTAAAAGTACATGTTTTTAATTTACTTGTTATACAGCACAGTATATATTTTCTATCTCCATAATGCAATGTTGTGCAGCGACAGAACAGATGCCGTTGGAAAGGTCTCGTCGTGACCAATCCGTGCATGCCCGTATGTCCCCGGTCGGACGTACGGTTCGAGAGATACGGCCGCCCAAAGACAACCAGCAAGAACACCTTTCAAAAGTTCTCCCACCGGCGTTTTTTGGCCTTCTATCTCCGGATTGCAATGTCGTGCAGCGAAGGGACAGACACGTTGACGTTGGAAAGTTCTCGTCCAGACGAATCCGTGGATGCTCGTATGTCCCTGCTCGGGCGTAGGGTTCGAGAGATATGGCTGCGCAAAGACCAAAAAAAATAAATAAACCAAAAAAAAAAAAAAAATGCTGTAAAGAAATCCTTGAGGCTGCGAAAAATGAACCCGTGAAAAACGAGGGAACACTGTAATGTATCGTATACTATGAAGCAACACACGTACAGTACACAAAATGAGACTTTGCTAAAATGCAAGCGTCTTATCCTTTTAGTCAGTTTCCATGTTTTTTTTTAGGGAAGTTAAAAAAAAAGGTGCTATCGTGGACAGAAAAGTGTCCGAAGCGCTGACGCCGGTGTTTTCATTCAGGTTCTGTCACCGATTGTGAGTCCGCGGTCCAAATTTGTCCCAGCAGATTTGAGTCGAATTCCCTTTCCTAGTAGGCAAAGCACAAGGATCAAAGTCTTTTTTAATCCCCCCTGACAAAGAAATAAAACGGAATCATTGAAGTATCAACTCAGTGGATCACTGCCTCGAAACATGGCGGCTCAGCACAGTAAATCCTCTTGAGTCACTGACAGCAAGACCACGCTAATCGCTTTCCTTGACGTGTTTGCAACAAGCCAATTGTCCAATCAGAGGCGGGTGGGCGGCGCCTAGTCGAGCGAAGAAAAGGAGGAAAGCGTGTCGTGAAGGCGAACGAGACGAGAGGGATGACGAGGACTTGAAGGGACGTCGTGCTGCCGTTCTTTGTCTTGGCAAGACCATGTCCAAAGCAGTCGACTTGTCGGACGATCATCAGACGGCGCATGATGAGGTATGATGATGTCAAACCTTGGCGACCAATCAGGTGCGGGTGCATGTCGGCGCGTCAAACCAGTGAAGTGTTCAGCTCAGGTTATGTCAACGCTCGCTAGTCGTCGTCTGCTGTGTCATGTCACATGCTGCATTCGCATAGTCGGTGAGGTCGCCTCGGCGTGGTGACCTACTCATTGGAGGCGATCCTGACAACATTGTCTCGGGAAGGCGCCGGAGTCCCGAGGAGGACCCGCTACTCCTCCGACACACGCTGACTTTCGCCCATGCCGTGGAGCCCGTCAATCGATTAAATCCCGCCCCCGCAAAGGTGACTTCAAGCTTGTGATTTGCTGATCTGGTGTTGAAATCATGACATCTGCGTTAGTGTTAATTTCATCAACAAAAACTAGACAAAAATAATTTTATCAACACACATTTGACTAGACTAAAACCCTCATTAACTCATTTGCTCCTGAAAATTTATAAATATCTTCTATTTTAAATGTTTTAAGCATCCCAAGTATGTGTTTTTTTTGTTTTTGTTTTAATGCAGCCTCTCAACTGCAAAAAACAGTTGACGAAATGGTAGTTATTACACAAACGGCCAGCAGGTGGCAGCAGACTAAAGTGGATCGACCCGGGCCACGTTGAAAAAAGCTCTCTTACTCACAATTCTAAATAGATTTGTAAATAATGATGAAACTATATTCTAATGCTAATTGATGCAAAACAAAAACAGAAACGTACTTTTTTTTTCCCCCCCTGATGAAAGAAGAGACTTTAATCTTTCTTTAGGGAGGTTGCATGTTTTTTATTGAAATGGAACACAATATTCTGTGGGCTTTGAAAATCAGTCCGAATCCAGTAAAACAGCCGGGAGCGAAGGGGGTTGCTTCACTCAAAATCGCTATAACGAGACTAAATTGTTGACACTTTTTGTTGACTAAAACTAGACGAATCAAATGATGTTTTCTTGGACTAAAAGAATAAAATGCTAGATTTCTAGTCGACCACAGATGGAGTCAATAAAAAAATGAGACGAGGTTAACTAACTGTGATTAAAAACTAACAAGTGTGACTGCAATTGGACTGAGACTAAATTTCAAAATGGCAGACAAAATTAGCACTACATCTGCCTACTTTTTGCTTTCACAGGATCGAGTGGGTGGAGCCAGGTGGCATAGTGGCCAACATTTTATTCCTCCCTCCCTCCATCCCACTCTTTCCCCCACAATTTATTCGCCCCCCCCCCCCAAAATCCCGCGAGCTCCACCCTCTGCTCCTTCCGATGGCCTCGCACGGGACGGGTCTCGTGCAGCCTGTGCAGGAAAAGCTTCTTTGACAAAGGTAAGGCATCACCTGGTGTGGCCACGTAATGTGTGGTGTCATGTGATCTCAACTGGTATGCTTTTTTTTTTTTCTTTTTTTTTTTTTTCTGCGCCAAAGGAACGTTGAAGATTCACCACAGCGGCGTGGACCTCAAGATCAAACACAGATGCACGGTGGCGGGCTGCACCAAGCTCTTCAGCTCGCTACGCACCCGCAACCGACATAGCGCCAACCCCAACCCGCGTCTGCACCGTGACACTTTCACGGCCAAAGGCGCCCGCCAGCCCGACTGCAGCCCCCCCGCAAAGTGAGGGCGACAACGCCCCTGGTGGCATCATGAAAACGTTGCAATCGGCATCTCCGCGTGACAAAGCAGAGAAGCAACCCGTGGCTGTCGTTAGTATACCGGCTCATCAGAAGCAGTCTTGGGATTCACGTGACAGTTTGCCCAAAAAGAAAAAGGCCAGGAAGTCCAGCATGCCACTAAAAGTCAGTCAAGTTATCAGTCAATTTGAATGATTTATTTTATTTTATTTTTTTATTTAGTTTTATTTTTTATTATATATATTTTTTTATTTTATTTTGTATTTTTTTACTTTGGCGTTATAGTGGATAAACATATATGTCAGTTAAAAAAAAACTGCATGCCTTCTTGTTTACTGTCAACTTAAGAGAAAAAATAACACTACAGTAATAAAAACTGAAACAAGCTTTTTTTTACCTAGTTCTTAGCTGAATGTTTTTATTTATTTATTTATTTTATTTTTTACTTTGGCGTCATAGTGGATCAACAAATATGTCAGTTAAAAAAACTGCATGCCTTCTTGTTTACTGTCAAGAGAAACACAAAGAGAAAAAAACAAGACTACAGTAATAAAAACTGAAAATGAGCTTTTTTTTTTTTTTTTTTTTTAAAGAAAGAAAATGTAGTTCTTAGCTGCATGCTTTATTTTATTTTATTTTTTATTTTATTTTTTTTATTTTTTTACTTTGGCATCATCGTGGATAAACAAATGTCAGTTAAAAAAAACTGCATGCCCTCTTGTTTACTGTCAACTTAAAATAAAAAAATAAAAATTAGACCACAGTAATAAAAACTGAAAACGAGCTTTTTTTTTTATCGAGTTCTTAGCTGCATGATTTTTTTATTATTATTTATATTTATTTTATTTATTATTATTTTTATTATTTTTTATTTTTTATTTTTTTTATTTATTTTTTTTAAATATATTTTGTTTTATTTTTTAAATGTATTTTTATGTTTTTACTTTGGCGTCATAGTGGATAAACAAATATGTCAGTTAAATAAACTGCATGCCTTCTTCTTGTTTACTGTCAACTTAAGAGAAAAAAAGAAAAAATAAGACTACAGTAATAAAAACTGGAGACGAGCTTTTTTTTTTTTTTTTTTCCATCTAGTTCTTAGCTACATGTTTCTAAACGGATGGATGCACTGCAGAACACAAGTTGTTGTTTACATCATGGAAGGGTTTCATGAAAGTGGATATTTGAACAGAATGTTGTTGTTGTTTTTTTTTAATAAATAGTTTTCTGTGATTGGCTGGCAACCAGTCCAGGGTGTCCCCCGCCTACTGCCCAGAGCCAGCTGAGATAGGCCCCAGCACCCCCCGCGACCCTTGTGAGGAATAAGCGGTCAAGAAAATGGATGGATGGAATAAATAGTTTTAAAAAATTCAACTGTATCTGAGCCATAAGCAGCGACATTTTCGTTCCACCACAAGTGGGCTGTCGCGCTTCACATTGAAAAACGACGAAGAAGACTTACCGGAAGTGCCTTCAGGCTTGTACCAGGGCACCCTCAACTATCCAACGTTTCTTTCTTTTGTTTTGTTTTATTTTATTTTATTGAATTGTCGTCCGCGTTGATGATGTTCGCGTGCTTGCCGAGTCGCGGAAGGGCACTAATATGTATCGCGCGCGCCCGTGTCAGCTGCTTGGCGAACTTCAGACACTTGACGGACAACTGTGGTGACGCGGGGGGGACGGTCCGCATCGGCTGCGCCTCGGGGTTCTGGGGGGACACGGCCACCTCAGGTACACCCCACTCGCCGTGCTAATGCTAGCTTAGCATGCAAGGTTATTTTGTTTTTGTGCGTTTTTGTATGTATGAATGTGCGTACACAGTGCCCCAGCTGGTCCATGGCGGGAAACTGAACTTTTTGGTGTTTGATTACCTGAGTGAGATCACCATGTCCCTCCTCACAGCAGCCAAGGCCAAGACACCTGTAAGTGTGTCGTGAGTGGGAGTATGTGTGAGATGAAGGAGATTCCAAAATGATGTTGTCGTCCTTGTAGAATCTGGGTTACGCACCAGACTTTGTCCAGGCAGCCTTGGCGCCGTCCATCCACGACATCCACAGGAAAGGTGAGTCTTGTCGCCATAGCAACGAGGAGCCGTTTTCCACAACAATCGACTTTTTGTCCTCACAGGCGTGCGTGTGGTCAGTAATGCGGGCGGCGTGAACCCGCTCGCCTGTGCCGCGGCCATACAGGAAGTGGTCAAGAAGGCCGGCCTGGACCTTAAAGTTGCCGTGGTGACAGGCGACGACCTCATGGCACAGGTGAGGAACCTCCCACCACCCACCCAAATGCTGACTTTTGAGTGACCAGCACTCACTGTTTTACTATTATCATGCACTTATTGACTTTTTGACCCCCGTCTCCGCAGAGAAGCCGCCTCGCTGAGGTCAAGCTGGCCGACGACGCCGGCGGCAGCCGCGCCTTGCCGAAAACACTGCACAGCATGAACGCCTACGTCGGGTGCGTGCACGAACGCACGCACGCATGCACGCATGCACGCATGCACATCTTGCCGACATGCGCGCTATAATGCGTGGGTATGCGTGTGCAGGGCACTGCCCATCCGCCGCTGTTTGGACCTTGGCGCCGACATCGTGGTCACGGGCCGCTGCGTGGACAGCGCTCTCGCTCTGGGGCCGCTCATGCACAGCGTACGTACTCAAGTGTTTGGATTTTTAATAGGGGCTCGACCGATATGCTTTTGTCGTGGCCGATGCCAATTTTTTGGCAGGAAAAAATACAGAATAATCTGACCGTTATTTATTAAAAATATATAGAATGCATAATATTGACCCCTTGCCCAATTCCTTTTCAATGGGTACCACTTTAGCTATTAATATCTCTGCTTTGAATGACAAGTCCATATCAAAAAACCTTCATGATGTATACAAGGTTATTGTTAAGATTTGTGTTAATAATAAAACCATTCTTACTCATTTACAACTGCTGCAAAGCATTCACCTTTTATATATTTTTATCTTGTGTTATTTTTACAAGTCTTATAATATAACTTGGGTTCCACTATTTGGCCCAAGTCTGTAAATCTCAGAGCCCTGCTTGGTTTGTACTCAATCAAGCATTTCTTGGATATATTCAGGACCCAAACCATTTAGTGATTTATAGACGAGTAGCAGAACTTTAAAATCTATTCTACAGCTGACTGGGAGCCAGTGTAAATCCTTAAGTACTGGAGTAATATGTTCTGATCTCTTTGTTTTGGTCAGAACTCGAGCTGCAGCGTTCTGAATGAGCTGCAATTGTCTCATGTTCTTTTGAGAGAGTCCAGTCAGAGGTATTCAGGGTACTGCCACAGCGTCGGGAACTTGGGCTTTCTTTGTTAACGTTGTAAGGGGAAAATATTTGGCCATTTGGCCCAATTGGCTGATCTTTGAAGGCCAATAATCATCCGGGCCCTAATTTTGAATGATGTGGTTGCCATGACAACAAGCCACAGCAACTCACTTTGCTCACAATATGTTGTCTCCCAGTTTGGATGGGGAAAAGGTGACTTGGACCTGCTAGCTGCCGGAAGGTGAGAAAACGGCTTGCTGACTCGTTGCCACTCATACATTCTGCCTGGCTGACAATATTGACCGCTTCTTCTCATGATGTGGTCCAGCCTGGCAGGCCACCTGATCGAGTGCGGCGCCCAGAGCACCGGCGGGATCTTCACCGACTGGCACCGCGTCCCTGACTGGTGAGAGCAGTCGCCCGCCGCCCACCTGGCTGAGCCTCACCGCTCACCGTGACCCCCGGTGACCTCTGTCAGGGACAACATCGGCTTCCCGGTGGTGGAATGCTCCGCCGACGGATCCTTCGTCCTCTCCAAACCGCCAAAGACGGGTGGCCTGGTGTCGTTTGGCACTGCGGCCGAGCAGCTCGTGTACGAGATTGGCGACCCGCGGCGATACGTGTTGCCTGACGTTGTCTGTGACTTCAGCCGCGTGCTCATACAGGAAGTGCCTGGTACACGCGCCATATTAATGTTGATGTTAATTAGGGCCCGACCGATTAATCGGCTGCTGATTTTTAATGGGCTGATTGACCTTCCTCTTAAAACTTTATCGAAGAAAACTGAAGTTTCCGACACTGTGAAAGTACCCAGAATGCGACCTATTGCTTGCGTAGCATTAGCAACCAGCAAGTGCGTCGCATCCATTAAGCTGTTTAATGACACCGCAGTTGGCGTTAACTGTAAAACTAAATATGCAACGTTAAGAATGACATCCACTGTATATTGAAATGCAAAACATGCTTTGCTTTTAAAACATCACTAGCCTAGCAGGAAGTTAGTAAATGCTAACAGGAAGTTAGCATCGACACAAATCTTGTGGGAACACATACCCACAGATGAGATAACACAACGCAAAGGCACAAATTCTTGCCAATATGTGAAGAATGAGTTATTTTAATAATTGCAACTTTCTTCTGTACTCACTTTAAGTGTGCGTGCCAAGAATGCACCGCACCACACTGCCCCCAAGAGGCCAAAACGCACAGGAACAGTCAGTATTTGTTCCTACTGATTTTTTGAGTTGCTATTATTTTTTTGCTTTATTCTTATTTCACTTTCTTACTGTTTTTATTTTGTCACTGTACTTGCAAGTTTTATTTGAAATGTAAAAGTTTTTTATTAGTTTTATTCATTTTATTTTATTTTTTGTCTATTTGAAAGATTGTGTAATTGGCATCCATTGAAAAGGCATTGGGGAAGGGGTTAATTTTATGCAATATATATTATATTGTTAAACAATCTGCAAATTAATCAATAATCTGTATTTTTTTTTCTGCCAATAATTGGTATCGCATCGGCCTCAAAAACTGATATCGGTCGGGCCCTGATGTTAATGTCGTCAGTGATGTCGGTGTATTTCGTGTGAGCACAGGTATCGAGGGTGGCGCCGTCAGGGTGTGCGGCGCCAAAGGCTTGGCGCCGCCGTGTGACTACAAGGTGAGCTGTGACGAATGGGTGCGCGGGGGGGTGCGTCTTACATGGCAGACCTCGGCATTTCCCCGTTCTGTCGGCAGGTGTGCGCCACTTACCTGGACGGCTTCCGCGCGACCGCCGTGTGTCCGCTCGGTGGGCTGCGAGCGGCGGAAAAGGCCCGCAGGACCGCCGAGAGCATCGTCAAAAGGTTTGTTTGTCGGCGCGGAAACATCCCCAACGTACACCGCTCACAAAAAAAAACGTAGTGAGAGTCGGATTTTGGGTGAAATTAAGTTCATCTGTAAAGGTCGTAGTGCATTTGGTTCATCCTGAAGTGTCACCCGAAAGTCAAATATTCCTCCAGATGTTTGTTTTTTGTTTGTTTGTGTGTGTGTGTAGGACAAAGCGAATATTTAATCATTTGCGTCTGGAGGACTTCACAGCCGTCAACATCCAGGTCCTGGGAGCGGAGGACACGTACGGTGCCAACGGCTCGAACAAAGTGAGACCTGCACCTGTCATCATCACCTTTGACCTCATGATGCGAACGAGGCTATAATGCGCTGGCTGACTGTGCAGGATGCCAGGGAGGCCGTCCTGTGGTTGGCTGTCCACCACAAAGACAAAAAAGCACTGGAGGTCTTCTCCAGAGAGATCGCCTCAGCCGGGACCGGCATGGGTATGACCGGCACGCACACACTTTTCATCAACCTTATTGTTGCAAAAATCCAGCGAGGAGTCGAGACCCCATTCAATATTTGTAATTTATTTTATTTATTTATGTATTTATTTATTTTAATTTTTTATTAATTCTATTTTATTTATTTTTCTATTTATACATCACACTTTATCAACCTTCACTGTTATTGTTACAAAAATCCAGCGAGGAGTCGAGACACCATTCAATATCTGTAATTTATTTAATTTATTTTAATGGTTTTTTTTATTTATACATCACACTTTACAACCTTCAGTTATTTTTTCAAAAATCCAGCGAGGAGTCGAGGCCCCATTCAATATTTGTAATTTATTTTATTTTATTTTATTTTATTTTTTTTAATTTTTTTAACTTTATTTTAGTTTTTATTTTTTTATTTAGACATCACACTTTATCAACCTTCACTGTTATTGTTGCAAAATCCAGCGAGGAGTCGAGACCCATTCAATATCTGTAATTTATTTTATTATTTTTAATTTATTTAATTATTTATTTATTTAATTAATTTATTTATTTAGTTAGTTATTATTTAAATATCAGACTTTATCAACCTTTACGGTTATTGTTGCAAAATCCAGCGAGTCGAGACCCCATTCAATATTTTTTATTTATTTATTTCATTTTCAGGGTGGTGTGTTAGTTTTTATTAGTTTATTTCATAAATGCTTAGTTTTTGTTAGTTTCACTTTTAGTTTTAGTTCCAAGAAACGTGTATTACTTGTGCACAATATTTAATTAAAAAAAAAAAAAAAAAAAAAAAAAAAAAAAAAAAAACAGCATGGAAGCGACATCATTGTTTGGTGCTTTTCTATTGGCTGCTACTCGATGACGTCACTTCTGTGCGACAAGCTTTCAAACGTCCTTTATTCCGGTTAATATTAAAATAAATCAATTTCAAATCACCTTTCAAATCATCCCCAAAGGCTCATGCATTCAATTAATTGCCAAAGACTAAAATGAAGGACATTTTTGCTGTTAGTTTTGTAAACATAAAATGTAGTTTCAGTTAGTGTTCGTTTTTTTAAAAAGCGTTTTTGTTTTTTATTTCGTTAACGAAATTGTTTTTTGAATTTTAGTTTGTTTTTTTCGTTGGTTTTAGTTAACTAAAATAATCTTGCGTATAAGTAATATACAAAGAAAAAGTAACACTGAAACTAAATAAATTCAACTATTTAAAAAAAAATAAAATTAATAAACGCTAACAGAACCACCCTGGGAACTACCGTAATTAAAACTAACTATATTTAAAAAAACAAAACAAAATAAAAACTACCGAAAAGGAAAATTCCAAAACTATAATAACTTTGCATGTGCCATTTTGTTTCCTTGCTGGCAGCTCCCGGCCTGTGCGGCATCGTGGGCGGGCGTCCCCGCGTGTGAGTGTCACCCACGCACGCACCTGCACGGTCGCCTCTTCATCATCATCATCATCATCATCATCATTTTTGTCCAATGGCTGATTCCGATGTCGCCATCTTCCAAGGTCGCCCGTCCTGAAGCCGCTCTTCTTCTACCACCCCAAGTCTCAACTCCGTCTCGACATCCACGTGGACGGACAGTGGGTGGAGTCTCTCTCTGAGGCGGGGCCTGACACGCCCGAGCGGGAAGCCCATCTCACGTGGGCGGAGGAAGCTCCTGACACAGGTAGGTGAGCCTTGAGCAGCTTGCGGTTCCCGTGGTAACCTGCAGAGGGCAGTATCTAGCGTGCATTTTTTTTTTTTTTTTTTTTTAACTTGGTACCGCCTCATAAATATTAGCAGGAAAGAAAATTACATGTATTAAATATTTTGCACATGAAAGTTTAATAAAAACTGTTTTCATTCCATCCATTCATCCATCCATCCATCCATTTTCTTACATGAAAAGTTCAAAATGTACCAAGCTGGAATAAAAAAAAAATTAAAAAAAAATGTAAACAGGTTATATGCACAAGTAAAAGTACAATTATAATACATTTAATTGTATTTATTTTTTTAAATATTGTACATTTTATTTGTAATTTAGAATTAAAAAAAAACAAAACAAAACAATCATTTATTTAAAACTAGCATGGTACGCCTTTCTTAAATGGACCAAATATTCAATATTTTGTTGAAAAATAAAATGGAATGTGTTGAATGATTTTTTTTTTCAAAATATTTTTAAAAAGGACATTTTAGAGCACCACCCTACCACAATATTTTTTTGCTCTTGGTTATCATACTGTTAAAATCTAGTATTGTTCCATGTCTATAACAGTATATAGACAAGCATTTTTTTTTTTTTTTTTGAATATTAAAATGATTACACAAAATACCATTAAAAAAAGTATTCAGTTCCCCAAGTAACATCAAAATTGCTTGAGAATTGTCATATTTGAACGTGCAAGTTTGAACATTTACTCTGCACTAAAGTATAACATAATTACGGAAAAGTCAAGAGAGAGAAAAAAAAGAAAAGTTTGGCAGGGTTCTAACATTAAAGTCAGAATTCTGGCTTTATTAATGCAACTATTATTCTCACTTTAAAAACTGAATTCTGAGAATAAAGTCAGAATTCTAACTTTATTAATGCGACTATTATTCTCATGTGACTTTATTCTCGGAATTTACTAAAAAGTGACAATTCTGACAATAAAGTCAGAATAGGAGCTGCGGAGCTAATGGACTAGAGACAAACGGTTTAACTTGTGATACGTGGAATGTCGGATGAATACGGAGAGAGGTAGGCAACTTGAGTCACACTGCACAAGGGTTGATTATTTTCTCGATCTCATATGGACCTATGAATCGAGGCGCCAGTTTACGGGAGCTGACCTTCAGGGGGAGGTCTTTGGCATTCAGCCAAACCTTCTGGCCCACGGTGTAGGAGGGCGCCGGCAAGCGACGACGGTTAGCCTGTGTCTCCGAACGAACTGTGGACTGGAGGAGAGAGGCACGGGCTCGTTTCCAGACCCTGGCACAGCGGCTCAAGTGGGCTTGGACGGAAGGGACTGCCAGGTCCTTCTCCTGGGCAGGAAACAGGGGAGGTTGATAACCTAAGGAGCAGCGGAAAGGTGACATGCCCAAGGAGGCGTTAGGTAGAGCATTGTGTGCGTATTCGACCCAGGGGAGAAAGGTGCTCCAGGCAGATGGGTTGTGGTGAGACATGCATCTGAGGGAGGTCTCCAGTTGCTGGTTTGCCCGTTCAGACTGGCCGTTGGTTTGGGGGTGATACCCAGATGAGAGACTAACTGAAATGCCCAGGGCTGAACAGAAGGAATTCCAGACGAGGGATGTAAACTGGGGACCTCTGTCTGAAACAATGTTTTGTGGTATGCCGTGGAGACGAAAAACATTTTGAACTAAAAGGTCTGCAGTCTCTGTGGCTGAGGGGAGCTTGAACAGAGGGACAAAGTGGGCGGCCTTGGAGAACCTGTCAATGATTGTAAGAATTACAGTATACCCATGAGATGGGGGGAGACCGGAGACGAAATCAAGGGCATAATGGGACCAAGGACGACTGGGGACCGGCAATGGACGGAGGTACCCAGCACTGGGTCTGGTGGAGTTCTTGTTGCGGGCACATACGGGGCAGGCTGCGATGTACTCCCGTGTGTCAGCCCCCATGGTGCGCCACCAGAATCTCTGATGCAGAACGGACAGGGTTCTCCTCACTCCCGGGTGGCATGTGAGGCGAGAGGCATGAGCCCATTTGAGAACCTGCGGGCGGACATTATCAGGGACAAACAGGGTTCTAGGGGACCCACCTCGAGGATCTGGTTGCTCGCTCTGTGCGTTCTTGACTAGGGTCTCTATAGCCAGTTCGACTGATCCCACGAAACAGGTGGGCGGGAGGATAGGTTCTTGATCCTCCTTGGTCTCTGTAGTAGTAAACTGGCGTGATCAGGCATCTGGTTTGGTGTTCCTGGAACCTGGGACATAGGATAAGGTGAAATTAAATCGGGAAAAGAAAAGGGACCATCTGGCTTGTCTGGGGTTCAGTCGTTTGGCGGCCTTAAGGTACTCTAGGTTTTTGTGGTCCGTCCACACCACAAAAGGTAGTTCTGCACCCTCTAGAAGATGCCGCCACTCCTCCAAGGCGAGTTTGACTGCCAGGAGCTCCCGGTCCCCAATACTGTAGTTGCGCTCTGCCGGGGATAACTTGCGGGAGAAGAAGGCACACGGATGTATCTTACCATCCTTTGCATGCCGCTGGGACAGTACGGCTCCAACCCCTGTCTCGGACGCGTCAACCTCCACGATGAACTGGTGTGAGGGATCAGGATGGATGAGGACAGGAGCTGCCGTAAACCGATGCTTGAGGTTGGCAAAGGCGGAACCTGCCTCTTGAGACCAGCGGAAAGGAATCGAAGTGGAGGTAAGAGCTGTGAGGGGGGCCGCGACATGACTGTAATTCCTAATGAATCGTCGGTAGAAATTAGCAAAGCCTAGGAAACGTTGAAGCTGCTTGCGATTGGTAGGTTGTGGCTATTCTGAGACTGCCGTTAACTTGGCTGGGTCCATACATAGTTCTCCCTTGGAGATTACGTACCCCAGAAAGGTGGTCTTGGGGACATGGAACTCACACTTTTCTGCTTTGACGTAGAGTCTGTTTTCTAGGAGCCTCTGGAGAACTCGCCGAACGTGCTCCTCATGCTCTGACTGGGATCCTGAGAAGATTAAGATGTCATCCAAGTAAACAAACACAAATTTATTGAGCATGTCTCTGAGGACATTGTTCAGCAGAGCTTGGAATACTGCAGGGGCGTTTGTTAGTCCAAAGGGCATGACCAGGTATTCATAGTGTCCAAGGGGGGTGTTGAAGGCTGTCTTCCATTCATCCCCCTCTCTTATCCGGACCAAGTGGTAGGCGTTACGCAGATCGAGCTTGGTGAAAACACACGCGCCGTGGAGGGGAGTGAATGCAGATTCGATGAGTGGAATTGGGTATTTGTTTCTGACCGTGATCTCGTTAAGTCCCCGGTAATCTATGCAGGGACGTAGTGTCTTATCCTTCTTTCCGACAAAGAAGTAACCAGCACCAACAGGAGAGGACGAGGGGCGGATGATGCCTGCAGCCAGAGACTCTGTGATGTACTTCTCCATCGCCTCCCTCTCTGGTCGTGAGATGTTGTAGAGGCGGCTGCTGGGGAGGGTGGCACCTGGCAGCAGATCTATGGCACAATCGTAAGGCCTGTGAGGTGGTAGTGACGCGGCTCGGTCCTTGGAAAAAACCCGACTGAGGTTGTGATAGCAACGGGGAACTGTACTGAGATCGGGGGGTTCAGGTGCCTTAGTGCTTTGGATGGGAACTTGGGCGGAACGTAAACAGCCCTCATGGCAGGTCTCACTCCAAGCAGTCAGCTTTGGGATGGCCCAATCAATCTTGGGATTATGTCTCTTTAGCCACGGTAACCCCAATACCAAGGGAGATCGGGGGCAATCAAAAACAAAGGGGCTGATCTCCTCAAAATGATTACCAGAGAGACAGAGAGAAATAGGCGTGGTTTGTTGCGTGACATGGCACAATAACTGTCCGTTAAGCGCAGTGGTTCTAAACGGGGTTGTCAAGGGGCGTGTCTCTAACCCAAGTTTTTTTACTAAACTGTAGTCTATGAGGTTCTCGTCTGCTCCGCAATCGACTAACGCGGAAACGGTCCTGGACCGGTGTTGGTGAGACAAGGTAGCTGAGAGCTCTAAGCGATGTGATGAGGAGCTGTTTGTCTGGCTCACCAGTTTCTCCCCAGTTACTGGTAAGCTCCCCCCTTTTACTTGTCTTATCTGGCAAGACTGGATGAAGTGACCTCCTTGACCGCAATACAAACATAACCGGTTGCTCAGTCTCCGTGCCCTCTCCTCCTGAGTCAATCTGGCGCCCCCTAGCTGCATTGGCTCTGGAGTGTCGGCGGGACGCGAGGCTAGCGTGGGGACTACACTGGGCTGAATGGCTTGTACTGCTGGTGGTGAGACGGGGCGCGGAGCCGGTGCCGAACGGCGCTGTCTCTGACGTTCTCTGAGCCGACAGTCAATACGGATAGCTAGCTCAACGAGTCGGTCTAGGTCTGCGGGTTCGTCGCGGGAGGCTAACTCGTCCTTAAGGGAGTCGTTAAGGGCGCGAAGGAATACCTCCTGGAGGGCTTCATTATTAAACTTGCTCTCGGCTGCAAGAGTTCGGAACTCTACTGAAAATTCAGCTACACTTCGGGAGCCCTGGCGGAGGGACATCAAGCGTTTAGCTGCTTCCTTGCCGCGCACCGGGTGGTCAAAAATCCTCCTCATCTCCTCCGTGAATGCAGGAAAGGAAGCGCACACCGGTGATTGACGCTCCCATTCGGCGGAAGCCCAGGCGAGCGCAGCCCCTCGAAGGCAACCTATCAGGTAGGCGATTTTTGCACGATCAGAGGCATAAGAGTGGGGCTGTTGCTCAAAAACTATAGCGCATTGTACCAAGAAGGCTCGACATGAACCCAGGTCGCCGTAATAAGGCGCCGGGGCGGGGACAAAGGGTTCCCGAGCTACCTGTGCTTGTACGGGTGGAGTGTGAGCGGGCGGCTGTGGCGGTGGCGAGGAGAATTGTCCGTGGGTCTGCAACATAGCCAACTGGTCTTGGACGGAGGATAATGCTTGGGAGAATTCTTTTACCTTTGCGAGGAGAACATGAAGGGGTTGGTCGTGCTGTCCGAGGAGTAGTCCTTGAGCGGCTTGGTTGCGTTGGGCGGGGTCGGTACTTGCGGGGTCCATGTTTTCGGCCAGAACGTAATGTTAGGATGGGGGGTGCAGGGAGGACCCAAATGCAGGTACGAGGAGACAAGAATGGCAGGTGCAAGTATCTTTAATGAGCAGAGGTGAGTGGAACAGGCACGCGGGCCAACTTGACCCGGAGAGTGCCCGCAGGGTGGAGGATGACCAGGAGCCGAGAAACAGGTGATGAGCGGGTGAACCGGCCAGTAGGCAAGCAGGCAGGCAGGCAAGCAGGTAGGCAGGATGGCAGACAGGATGGCAGACAGGATGGCAGACCGGATGGCAGACCGGATGGCAGACCGGATGGCAGACAGGATGGCAGGTGAGCGAGCCAGGCGGGAGCCGGTGGAGATGACCTGGACAGGAGGAATACCAATAGTTAGGGAGTAAGCCAAGCAAGAGAGTAAGTAACTGGACACAAATGACTGGTGTACTACTCAAGACGTTCTGGCGCTGAGCTGTGGTCCGGGGCTGGCTTAAGTATGTTGGCACTGTGATTATCCACACCTGGCTGCTGCTCCAGCTGCTTCTCGTCTGCCTAATTAGCTGCCTTTTTTCACACACGCACACACACACACACGGGGAAAGGAGGGAAACAGGGCTCATGGAGCCGGAACCTTGACAATAAAGTCAGAATTCTCACTTTATTAATGCTATTATTCTCACTTTAAAGACAGAATTTTGAGAATAAAGTCAGAATTTTCAATCATTCTGTCTTTTTAAATTAAAGTGAGAATTCTGACTATTCCCAGAACTCTGACTTTAAAGTCTGAATTCTGTTTTGCCTTTAAAGCTACTATATGGAGGATTTCCCCAAAAATATCTTAACAATAGCTTTTTTATTTGACCTTTTATGACTGAAACATATTCTAATTAGTAGATCAACATCTTAGCTGTTCACAATGGGTGAACAAGCCTCTGGCCAATATTATTTAGGAAGCGTCCGAATCCTTCGAATTTCCCGCCCTCTGTCTGCGGGATGTGACGTCATGCACGTTCTCGTCAGTTGTTTCCTGTAGTCGCGAAGACGGAACTAGTACAGATTTTCGCTGCCCCAGACACCCGCTTTTACTCCGCGGAAGGCTGCTTAAAAAAAAATGAAAACAATGTCAAGTGCCACGAAAAAAAAAAAATCAAAACTTGATAGTGACCGACGCCGGGCAAGAACGAGAGTGAACATTGGTTTGACATTTCAGCGGTGGAGAGAGTTGAGATCGGACTTGGATTAGAAAAGTGATTCGCAGCTGGCTTTCTTTCTACTCCAAAAGGTAAGAAGCGAGTATCTTGACATTTAGAAGAAAATGTGTTGTTTTCAAATAGCAGTGACCTCAAGATCGATCACTTCTCGGTCATAACTATTGGGGTGAAAGTGAGGTGGACGGCAACATTTAGCGTGAAAGGGGCGGCAAAGTTGAATGTAATAGAACAGAATGCCTTTATGAAGAACAGACGTTCCATTCCGCAGCGTTTCAATCAGGCTAAATGTTGCCTTATTTTCCTCCGTGAAAACAGCCTATTGTAGCTACGTTATGCTAACGGAAAGTGAACGGTACTACTGAATGGCGATAACATTCATGGCCATATCACACTAAGTAGTGAATGGGTCTATATGTTTTTCACAATCGTCAATTTCCATAAATGACAGCCCACCTTTCGGCTAACGCACAATGCCTGGGGGCGACATGCACTAATAATGACTAGAATCAGGTTGACGTCCGTCGAGCGGGGTGATTACAATATGTAACTGCATATTAACATCGGAATGAGGTCCAATTAATTGACGTAATTTGCACATCGTTTTGGAGTACAGCACAGGACTGGACTTCGACCGACTAAAGCAATATGAACTGCACGTCCCGTCGACATCAATTGTTTAGTGGGGATCGAGAGTCTCATCCTGTGAAGTGGCCAGCTTTGTATAACATTATAAAACTCCTTACCTCTGAAAACATAGTTTAATTGGATATGAAGAGCCCAGTCTTCAGTATTGAGGTCGTGCACGTAGAGTGCGTGCAGCGTGTACAAGCGTGCAGTTTGTTTTCGGCCACAGGTGGCAGTAGCGATTTGAAATTTTAAATCTTCCATATAGCTGCTTTAAAGTCACAATTCTGAGAATAAAGTGAGAATTCTGACTTTAAGGTCAGAATTCTCACTTTATTAATGCTACTATTATTCTGACTTTAAAGACAGAATTCCGAGAATAAATATATAAATATTTTCAATAATTCTGACTTTTTCAAGTGAGAATTCTGACTTAATTCTCAGAATTCTCAATTTAAAGTGAGAATCCTGCCAAACTTTTTTATTCTCTCGTCACTGGCCCTAATCCTCTTCCGTAATTGACTGTTCTTAACTAATGACAAATATTTTCAACTGAATATTTGAAAACAAACTGTTTTAAAAGATGAAATGCAAAGGTACTGAAAATTCTAATAGGGCTGGATTGAAAAAAAGAAAGTTTACGCCACGGTAACCTAATGCACATTTGCTTCAGCGGTTGTTTGTGTGACCACAAGAGGGCGCAACAGCATGTCGGCCTCCATTCTGATCTGTTGTCGCCATTTGTAGACCTTCCCAGCGGCTCGCGCAGCTACACGCTGGAAGAACTGGCGTACGCCAGAAGTGGCGACAAAGGAGACTGCGCCAATATCGGTGAGCCCACACGCCGAACCCTCTCGCGCACTCTTGTTCGCACTACGCTAACCGTTAGCGTTACGCGCAGGAGTGATCGCTCGGGACGCCCGCCTCTTCCCTTACCTGAAGAAACACCTGACTTCCTCCGTGGTGGAGCGATACCTGGCCCA